>NW_006408551.1:22033732-22036873 GCF_000296735.1 Chrysochloris asiatica | reverse complement strand
ATGCACAACAGAATGAAACACCACCTGGTCCTGTGTCAGCCTCACAATTGTTGTTAGGTTTGAGCTCACTGAGGCTGCAACTATATATATTCTTTATTGTACCAGATAGTAATTTCATTCTTCAAAATGAAACCAATCCTTACATTTTTCACCCACAATGTTCACTGTGCCAAATTAAAAATATTGAAGTGTTTAATATTCCATCATAATCCATCAACAGCTTTTTAATATAAAAAATGCCTTTCCCTCTTTATTCATAGTAGCATACACATATACACACACACACCAAAGAAACTTCTAACTCTGAATATTTCATATTCAGTTGAATATAGTTCACTAATCCATTCATTTTTAGGTAGAAACCCTTTGCATAGGTTTTCATTAACTTATTAACTTATACTTCCTGTCTTCTATTCTGTATATTTCTAATTCACCTCTCCATATATTGAAGGATCAGTGAATCACAGAGTATGTACACATATTTGGATTTCAGAAATGGAAGGGTAAACCAAAAGCTCTGGGTACTGATGCTGTAGGATAAGCACTGGAATTCTAACTGCAAGGTGGCATTTCAAACCCATCAGACACTCTGAGGGAAAAGATGAAGCTTTCTGTTCCCTTAAACATTTATAACCTTGGGAATGATATAGGGTTGCTAAGAATCAAATCAACTTGATGGCAATGGGTTTGGTGTTTTGGTTTTAAAGAGGAGGGGGTAGGCAGGGTACAGGAAATAGGCATAAAAGCTAGACTTCTCTGCCTGTAGATTGCTTTGCAGATTTAAGTGTGGAACCATGTAAATGATAAAGCAAAATTAATTTTTTTCAAAAGCCCTGAAAATAAATGAACCTGTGTATGGTAGCTTAATACACATAGAAAGGAACTATTTCAACTGATTCCGAAACCTAGTAATCCCACTATATTTTCCTAGTTCCATTTTTCTAAGGACAAATGGAAATTTTTTAAAAATCAAGTTATTTTCAGTATTATATTAGTATCAACATCGATATCATTATTCTGAAACTACTGTACGTAAGAGGATAATGCAAATAAGCTACACTCCTGTCATTCTGAACAAAGATAGTCAGCATTAGAGAAAGAGATAGATATGATATCAGATATTAAGTAAAAACTCAGGACCCTAATTGTGAATCAGAAATGCCAGAAGGAAAAAAAACCCAAATCAACTTTCTACTAAAAAAATCCTACACTGAACTAGTGAAAAGGCTCAACAATAATGAACTCGGAAGTAGTAAATATCCTTAGTGCCCAGAGTAATAATACTATTTCCTATTTTTAAAAACAAGGCGAATGGTCAATTCCAGGCTTAAGGCAGAAATGCACAAATAGACCTTAGAAAACCTTGTTATACAAGCAAGCTAGAAAGCTACCAAAGATTGGAGTTGCGCCAAAAGGACTCCAATCAAGGAAAGATGGGATAATCTGACCACTAAAAAGAATCATTTGCAACAAACTAAAACACAAATGTTTAAATCCATTAATTTATCATCTTACTAAAAACAAACCCTCCACACAAAAATGCTTCATTGTTCTCATATGACATCTGCTAAGTAACTCAAAATGACTATTCTGAAAACTGCTAAGTAAAAGGTATTTTCAATTACACCATATGCATGGGAAAGCTGGAAAATGAGTAATGAAGTCTTTAGAACTGAAGTAAATTATGGTGTCGGAGAAGAAAACTGAATATACATGGACTGTCAGAAGAACATGACAATCTGTCTTGGAAGACGTAGAAGTGAAAATGTTCCTTAGAAGAAAAAATGGTGAGAATTTATCTTATGTCCTTTGACCATGTCATCAGAAGGGACCATCCACTGGAGAAGGACGTCATGCTTGGTAAAGCGTCTTTGTCTCATAGCACTACACTGTGGTCAATTACTTGATATGGCTCTCCTAGCTTTGTTACTATCTATTAAGTGCCTTCAAGTTGGTTCTGACCCATAGTGACCTTGTATAGGGTTTCTGAGGAGTGGCTAATAAACTTGAACTGCCAATCTTGTGGTTCAAACCGACTTTGCAGTCCAGCACATTAACCCACACCACCGCTTCCAGGACTCCTAGCTTTGTAACTCCCACCAAATGATGGGGTTTGTTGTTGTTGTTAAGTGCCGTCAAATTGGTTTCAACCCTGGTAAAGGGTTTCTGAGGAGGAGTGGTATGTTTGAACTGCCAATCCTCCAGTTAGCAGTCCAGTGCTTATCCTATAGCACCACACTATACAAATGAGAGGTGTTTGTAGCCAATCAAGGGGACTGGATAACTTGTTAATAATGTAAATAAGGTATAAAGCACCCATGTGACATGGGACCATACAAATAAGGTGTATGAAACTCTTTAACAACGATTAGCAATTTTGACAGCCCACTAGGTTAAATGTGAGTCATCTCAGAGGCAGTAAGGGGGTACCATTTAAGAGTCGAGCCTATCCTTTGGGCTCTAAGATCCCTGCAGCAAGCGTCCTCAAACTAGGAAACAGAGTTGTGCAACACCACAGAAAGTAGAGAAATGGTAACGACGGCAACAAAGCAGCACCAAGAACACAAGACAAACAGTGGGTTTCGAGGCCCACAGGGCAAGAACAGGTCTTCAGAACAACAGCTTGACTGTGCAGAGCAAGGAACCTTTTAGGCATTTGTCTAGAGAGCTAGGTTTGCCTATACATAGAGCTAGACCTGAAAACTTTTGGGTAAGGTTTACAGGCAAAGTAGAATGCCTTTTGGACATTTATCTGTAGAACTAGAATAGCTTTTTAACATTCCCTGAACAAAAAGGAGGTCACGGAGCTCTGTAGCTGAGAGGTCAAAGACCAGAGAGGCATGCTTGTGAGGCAAGGCTGAAAAGAGGTGGCCCTGAGCAAACAAGTGTATCCTGAGCATTTCTGATTCTGAATTGTAGCCTGTAACTTCCCTAAGGAATACTGGTGAGGCGCTGTGGGATAATGCACTGGACTGCAAAGTCGGTTTGAACCATAAGGCCAGTGGTTCAAAGTCACCAGCTGCTTCTTGGAAATCCTGTACAGGGCTGCTACGAGTCTGAACTGACTTGATGACACTTAACAACAACTTTTCTAAACTCTTCTGTTGTCATACCATGGTGGCTTGTATATGTTGCAGTGAC
>NW_006408551.1:22005753-22027737 GCF_000296735.1 Chrysochloris asiatica | reverse complement strand
GTCGGTTCCGACTCGATGGCATCTGACAACAACAACAACAACAACAACATGCAATGAGAGCTCCTTAGTGCAGACCCTACCTGACTCTAAACCATTCAGTAGCTCTGTTTTGTCCTAAAAACTGCCTCTTGGTCTTTGTACAGAATCCTCATGAGCACAATCAAGTGTTCTGGAATACCCATTCTTCGCAATAGCTTGTCATGACCCACACAATCAAAGCCTTTGTGTAGTCAATAATACAGAGATAAACATCTATCTGGTATTCTCTGCTTTCAGCCAAGAGCCATCTGATGTCAGCTATGATTTCCCTAGTCCCAGGTCCCTTCTGAATCCGGCTTGAGTTTCTAGCAGTTCCCTGCCAATGTACTGTTATAACCATTTTTCAATTATCTTCAGCAAAATTTTACTTGCATGTGATAGTAATGATGTTGTTCTATGATTACCACATTCTGTTAGGTCACCTCTCATTGGAATGGGCACAAATATGGTTCTATTCCAGTTGGCTAGCCAGGAAGCTGTCTTCCAAATTTCTTGGCATACATGAGTGGTGGCTTAATGATATCGATGGAGCAAAAGCTTTACGGACCTTCATTTGCTGATGAGGTACAACTCAAAATGAGAAAAAACAGTTACACACATCCCTTCAAAATAGAAAAATGGAATGTACACACTATGAATCTAGGAAAATTGGAAGTGATCAAAATTTAAATTGAATGCATAAAGATCAATATTCTAGGCATCAATGAGCTGAAACGAACCGGTATTGGCCATTTTTATTTTATGACTTACTAAACCTAAAATGATAAATTGAGTAGGAATGTTATCATATTCATCATCAAAGAGTATTTCAAGATCTATTTTGAAGTACAATGCTGTTTGTGAACAGCGTAGCATCCATATTCCTGCAAGAAAGACCACTTAATACCACTACTGTTCAAATTCAAACACTAAGAGTTCTAACATAGTCTTCAGTCTGGAATTAATCAAATACGCCATCAAGATTCATAGATAATTACTAGCAGATGTGACAGAAAGATCAACAGTTGGAAACTCTGGCTTTGGCAACAGAAACAATGCTGGAGATTACATGACAGGATTTTGCAAGACCAACTACTTATTCATTGGAAATACTTTTTTTCAACAATATCAACAGGGTCTATACTTGTGGACCTCACCAGATGGAATACATAGGAATCAAATCAACTCCATCTGTGCAAAGAGGCAATGGAGAAGTTCAATGTCATCTGTGAAAACAAGGCCAGAGGCCAACTGTGGAATAAACCATCAACTGACTGCATCCAAGTGAAGAATATTAAAGCAAGTCTAAGAGAGCAAAATTATGACCTTACGTATATCCTACCTGAATTTAGAGACCATCTCTAGAACAGATTTGATGCATTAGACACTAATGACCAAAGACCAGAGATATTGTGGGATGATATCAAGATCGTACATAAGGAAAGCAAAAGGTCATTAAAAAGACAGGAAGGAAAGTATGAAAATAAAGGTCCCAGAAGATTTGCTCTGTCCACATCATTAAGGTCAACTCTACTTTGAGGCAACTCTTCTCCAGAGTATTCTGAGCGTCTTTCAACCTGAAGGGCTCATTTTCTGACCCAATATCTAACAATGTTCTGATGCTATTCATAAGGTTTCCAATGGCTAATATTTCAGAAGTGGTTCACTGCTCTTTCTTCCTAGTCTGTCTTAGTCTGAAAGCGCCACTGAAACCTGTCCACCATAGGTGACCCTACTGGTATTTAAAATACTGGTAACATAGCTTTCCAACATCACAGCAACACACAAGCCACCACATTATAACAAACTGACAGATGAGTGGTGGATATTGACAAAGTTAAGTACATGAGGCAGTATTCTTTGCTATACATTTCAAAAACCTAATTTTAATCCGAGACTAGGTAGCTCAATTCAGACACTAAATTTGTCATAGAGCACTACCAATATATGAAAAATATAACATTAAATTCTTATAGGTGAATAACCAACACAATTTGGCTACTTTTATTACTCAGCTCCAAGTAATAAATCTGATTTCCAATCATAAGAAAAA
Source organism: Chrysochloris asiatica (assembly GCF_000296735.1). NCBI lineage: Eukaryota > Metazoa > Chordata > Mammalia > Afrosoricida > Chrysochloridae > Chrysochloris > Chrysochloris asiatica. The sequence goes on along the minus strand of NW_006408551.1, from coordinate 22,025,666 downwards.
GTTGATCAAAATTATTTTCTCCTGATCTCTAATATTCATGTCATGTATTTTTTCTTTCTTAAATTTCTCAACTGAAAAAAATGAGGACAATATCTGTGTCTACCTCATACGGTTACCATAAGAAATGTCAGATAATAATCATGAAAGGCTTTGTACCGTGTCTGTCCCTTACCAATCAAAATTTGACTCTTACTTGCCAGGTATTTTTTCACATTGTAACAGCATTAGCAGCAACATAAAGGAGAACAAAATGCAATGCTTGTTTTGTTTGGATTTAATTATTAAAAATTTTAAGTGCATTGTCCCACATTCATATACAGTATAAGTGAAATTTGTTTTACTTTTATTATCACAATTATAGAATAAAACATGGTAAAATCTCACTGCTATTGAGTCAATTCTGACTCACAGCAACCTTACAGGGCAAAATGGAACTGCTCTGTAGGATTTCTAAGGCAGAAAGCTCCATACTTCCCCCTCAGAGCAGCTGGTAGATTTCAACTGCTGACTTTGTGGCTAGCAGACCACCATGGTTTCTAAAATATGTCAAGCCTGGTCAAAAGACATTGTACAATGTATCACTATCTTCTTTAACTTATTCACAGACTATTGGGAGAGGAAGGAAGGTCCAGATGCTTTCATTACTTCCAAATGTCTTAATTCAGCATGAATTATTGAAGAAAACAGCTCCTGTTGTTGTAAGTGCTTCAACATTGTACAATGAATTCAAGTTCTACAAATTCCATCAATCAATGCACTTCCTTAAAACTATCATTATCAACTTGTATTTACTAACAAGTATGTTTACTTTATAAATATAATAAATAATATTTTAGTTAGATTGGAAGGATGATTGCCAGCATTAACTCATAACAGCAAATCCGGGTTCTTAATTTTAATACAGGGAGGAAAACAGATTAAAGAGATGATGCCACCAACACAAGGCCTACTCTAAGCTACTAACTGGTTACCCTACAACTTAGGGGAAAAGGGTAGAGAAGGTGGGATAAGAGAATGTTTCAGTAAGTAAAATATGTATGAAAATACGTATGTGGGTTTCAAAAGCTTAATAGGAGTCAATAGATGGAAGCATGGGGGTGGGGGGGGAACAGAATAGGATAATCAGGAAGCAGGGGTAACACTAATTAAAACTTAAATAGTTAGGCATGAGACAGATCATTAAAAGGCTCATTAACATGTTTCCTGGAGTTTATCCTGAAAGATGGAAACTGATATGGTCAGATCTACATTTCGGAAAAACTCTCAAAGATACAGAAAACTAGAAAAGAAGAGACGAAGCAAGTGGTTAAAAGGCTACTGCTGCTACAGGCTAGGCAAGAGGTCTGATCTAATGCCACAAGAGTCCTGGTGGATTAATCACTGGGCTGCTAACTACAAGGTCAGTGGTTCAAACCAACCAACCACTCTATGAGAGAAAGAAGTCGGCCTGCTTCCGTACCTTAGTCTTGGAAACCTGGGGGAGTTTTATTCTGCCTTATGGGGTCACTATGAGTTGGAATCAACTCAATGGCAGTGGTTTGGTTGATTTAGATCTAATGTCAAGGTCACATGCATTAGAGATGGAGAAGGTGGAGGCATGGATATTCAGAACAATAAGCTTAATTTATATTGATACACATAAACACTTAAATTATTCTAGTTATCCTCACAGCATCCGTTTGAAATGCTTCTTAATCTTATTTAAGGATTTAAAAAAAGACAAACTAAGGTTCAAAAACATGAATTAATTTAGTCAAGGTCAAATAGCGAATAATTAACAGAATTCAGACCTTGGTCTGGCTCTAACACCTGTGGTCTCTCTACCATATCAAGGATCTTTCCATTACATCTAACATATACATAAAAGGTAAATTTTCTGGAAAAAGGGTGAAGAAAGTCAAAGGTCAAGTCAACCATAATAACCATAAATAACAACAACAAAAAATCGCACTGCCTACAAGTAGGCTTCAACTCATACATAGTGACTCTAAAGAGCAGAACGGACTGCTACAAAAGGTTTCCAAACTCTACATCTTTAGAGGCGGACTGCTTCACCTTTCTCCCGCAGAAAAGCTGGTGGATCTGAACTGTCAACCTTTCAGTTAGCAGTCTATCACATAACTTACTATGCTTATACCATCCATAACAGGTCAATAATCCAAATAGAAGAACGTGGTTTCATCTCTGAATCCTTGTTTTACTTTCAAAAAACAGAAAACCAAAGTTTCTCATATTCTTTATCCCTTTATTCTATTTGCTACCATCATTTCATCTCTAGTTTATTGCTATGCTGAAATTTTAATTCCTTATTCAGCTCTCAATAGGATTTATAAAAGAAATAGCAGAGAACTCAAAATGTACAGATGCATGACTTTCTAGAGTGGTCTTGTTAAAAAAAAAATAGTACAGGTATTTGATACTAAGCATGTTAATTTTTAAGTGTGTAGTGGTATTGTAGTTAACTGTTATTATATTTCATACTGAAATATTTACAGATCAAATTTTATACTTCTAGGAACTAACTTCAAAATTTACTGATGAGAGGAGGAAAAGTATATGAAACAGGACTGACCACTGTTGATGGTTATGAGGCTCAGTGGAACGAGCCCCAACTAAACCAGCTGTCATCAAGGCAACTCTGAGTCATGGCAACCCCATTTGTGTCAGAGTTTTTAAGGTTATGTATGAGCTATCCAAAAAGCAGATCATCAGGCTTTCTTCTGAGATGCTTGAGTGGGTTCAAATGGCCAACCTTTACAACTAATAATCAAGCACTTAAATATACCACACTTAGGGACAACAAGGTTCATTACACTCTTATGTTATATCATTTATTTATATGCAGTCCTGGTGTGATGCTGTAGGTTAAGCACTGGACCAAAAGGTTGGTTTGAGACACAATGTGGAGGTTCGAACCCACCAGCTACTCCTCAGAAACCCTATACAGGGTCACTATGAGTCGGAACCAGCTCAAGAGCATGCAACAACACTATTCGTACAGAGTTCTAGTGTGGCACACTGGACCGCAAGGTCAATTTGAACCACGAGGTCAGTGGTTCAAACTCACTAGTTGCTCCTCAAAAATCCTACACAGGGTCACTATCAGTCAGGATTGACTTGAAGGCACTTAACAACAACAACTATTTATATAGGAGTCCTGATGTGGTGTTGTAGGATAAGCACTGAACTGCTAACTACAAGGTCGGTGGTTCAAGTTCACCAGCCAGTCCTGTGATATGCTGTTAAGCGCCATCGAGTCAGTTCCAACTCACAGCAACCCTAGATAGGGTTTCCAAGGAACAGGAGGGGAGCGTGAACCACCTAACATGCAGTCAAGCTTATCCTACAGCTCCACACCAGGACTCGCTGGTGCCTTATATAGGGCCACTACGTGTTGAAAATGACTCCACAGCACTTTAACAACATGAACAAGAGCAGCATGGCATCAAGACTGGAGGAAGGCTCATTAACAACCTGTGATATGCAGAAGACCTTCAAAGAGGCCTTGAAGCACTTAACTGAAAAACATCAATGACTATAGTCTTCAGTATAGATTACAACTTGATGTAAAAAAGAAAGTAACAAAAATCCTCACAACTAAACCCAACAAATAAAATAATGATAAAGAGAAAGTTAGAAGTTACCAAAAAAATTTACTTATATCCACAATTAAGGTACGCCTGACCCAAGACATAGTCTTTTCAATCACCTCATATGTATGTGCAGGAGCTATGGTAGCACTGATGTTGTTGTTAAGTGCTGTGGAGTCAATTCCCGCCCATAGCGACCCAGTATAGAGTTTCCAAGGAGCAGCTGGTGGGCTTGAACCACCGACCTTGCAGTTCAAACAACTTTGCAGTCTGATGCATTAGCCCCACAGTGCCACACCAGGGCACCTTCTGGTAGCATAATGGTTACAAATTGGGCTGCTAACCTCAAGGTCAGCAGTTCAAAACTACCAACTGTTCCACAGGCTAAAGAAGAGGCTTTCTGCTCCCGTAAAGATTTATAGCCTCGGAAATCTTATACAGGGTCACTATGAGTCAGAACTGACTCCATGGCACATCACCACATGCATGTCAAAACTGGGCAATGAATAAGGAAGATCAGAGACAAACCCACACATCAGAATTATGGGGTTGGTGAAAATATTGAAAGTACGTGGACTGCAGAAGAATAAACAAATCTGTCTCAGAAGAAGGATACACAGAATACTCCTTCGTCTCACGTACTTTGAAGGTGCTATCAGAAAGGATCAGTCTCTGGAAAAGGACATCAGCCTTGGTAACATACAGGGTCAGCAAGAAAGGGGTGGACTGACAAAGTAGCTGCAACAATGAGCTAAAACAACAATTGTGAGTCTGATACAGGACCAGGCCATTTCCTTCTGGAAACGTTGTGCACAGGGTCGCTATGAGTCACAGTTGACTCAACAACACCTAACAACAAACATACAGTTCTTTGAAACTGTTGATAATTTAAGTATTTTCATTTTTAATTTTTTTAAAAAATCAAGATAAATACAAGCAGTAAGTAAATAAGCATGTATATATTAAACTATTCTCCCATTAACTTCCATTATAATTTCAAAATTGCTCTTCCAAACTAACAATTTGGTCATACCCCAAAACAAAACAAAACCAAAATTCATGCTTTCACTTTAAGAAACATTCCATGTTTATAATGTTATTCCATCAATTCATGAAGCTTGCTTTTCACCAATGCCTTCAGTGCCGCTTGGACTTCTTCCTTCAGTATCATCAGTTCTTGATATGCTACTTCTTGAAATGGTTAAACACTGACCATTTCTTTTTGGTACAGTGTCTCTGTGTGTTCCTTCTATCTTCTTTTGATGCTTTTGGCATCATTCAATATTTTGCATATAAAATCCTTCAGTATTTCATGTTGAGGCTTGAATCTTTTCTTCAGTTCTTTCAGCTTGAGAAATGATGACATATTCTACCTTTTTGGTTTTCTAACTCCAGGTTTTTTGCACATTTCATTATAATACTTGATTTTGTCTTCTTGAGCTACTCTTTGAAATTTGTTGTTCAGTTCTTTTACTCCCTCATTTCTTCCAGACACTTTACCTTCTCTAGTTTCAGAATCTCTTTTGACATCCATTTTGGTCTTTTCTTTCTTCCCTCTTTAATAACTTTCTGCTTTCTTCACAACAAGTTCTTGGTGTCATGTCACAACTCTTCTGGTTCTCGGTCATTAGTGTCTCTACTGCATCCTATTTGTTCTTGAGGGCTTCTAAATTCAGATGGGTTATCTTTAAGGTCATATTTTGGCTCTGGAGGACTTGTTATAATTTTTTTCAGCTTCAGCCTGAACCTGCATAAGAGTAATTGATGGTCTGTTCTACAGTCAGCCCCTGTCCTTGATTAGGTTAATGATGCTGAACATCTCCATTGTCTCAGCCCATAGATGCTGGCTGTTGTTGTTAGGTGCCATCAAGTCAGTGCCAACTCATGTAGTCAATTTGACTCCTGTACATTCTATCTGGTGAGGTCCATGTGTATAATCACTGTTTATGTTGTTGCAAAACAACTCTATCACTAACAATCCTTCCTCTTTGTGTCCATCTTTCACAATCCAACCATTAGTAACTATCAATACATTTTGATTGCATGTTTCATCAATCTCAAGACTGAAGAAGTTGATATAATTCTTCAATCTCATCTTCACTAGCTTAAGTAGTTGGTGAGTAAATTTGAATAATAGTGATATTAACTGGTCTTTCTTGTATGTGTATAGACATTATCTTATCACGGACAGAATTTTACCTAAAGATAAATCTTGAAATGCTTTTAACAATGAATGTGATACCATTCCTCTTCAATTTGTCATTCCCAGCACAGTAAACCATGACTGTCCTATTTAAAAAGGCCAATACCAGTCCAATTCAGTTCATTAATGTATAGTATACAGATCTTTACGAAGTCCATTTCATTTTTGACAACTTCCAATTATCCTAGATTCATACTTTATAAATATGCAGGTATATGAACTGTGCCTTGTAAATTTTGCAGAACTTATAAAAGGAAGATATTGAGAATGATTATATGGTCTACTTTTAAGCTCCTTATGAGTACTTTTTAACCACCACTGTGACTTACAGAGTTCAATGAATATTTGATTCAAAAATCCCTGGTGACACACTGCTGTTGTTACATGCCATTAGAGTCGGTTCTGACTCATAGACAGCCTCCTCTTTCTCCCATGGACTAGCTGGTGAGCTGAAACCACCAACCTTGTGATTTGTAGCCCTGTGCTTAGTCTACAGAGCCACAACACTCCAATATTAAGTATGTCATGCATTCAAATTAAAAGTAATTACAGCTTTTACAAGAAGATGTAGTAGAGTCAGTGGATAAGAATATACATTAAAGACCAACTACATGACGCCTAAACTAAGTTTGTTACTTTACTGTGTCCTTCAGCAAGTCAATTTTTGCAGCTATAAAACAGGGACAAAGTATTACCTATCTCCAAGGTCATAGTGAGAATGGGTGATTACAATGTGAAGTGCTCAGACCAAGATCTAGCACTAGGTAAGTATGAAGAAGCTTCAAAATTTCAAGGAAATGTAAAATTAAAAGATAATGAAATTTTTCCATGAAGTTTCTGAAGCCCTCTTGTCTTAAACAATAGTGGTGGTTGATAACACACTATCATCAAAACTAGAGTGATAAAACACTGCTCATCTGCGTGCTTTCTCATAGTTACAGAGCTCTCTGACAGAATGTACAGACCAGGATGAAAGGAGTAAGATTGTGAAGAGCTCCAGTTTGGGCAGTCACATCCAGTTTTTAATCTCAGCACTGCCTTTCCTCAGCTGCTACATAACCACTAAAAATTAAATAGACCGAGGCAAATTATTTCACCTCTCTGAGGCTGTTTCTTCATTTGTAAAATGCAATACCACCACCTACATCCAAGGAATGTTGTGAAGACTAAAGGAGTACTTGGAGCAAGAAGCATAGCATCTGGCACAAGAACAAATTAACATATGCTCCTTCCTTTATCTCCCACCCATGTCCCATATAGAGTGCTTCATTCACTCCTCAGACTACCATTAGGAAGTTCATATTAAGTTGAGCCATACAAAAAACAGCTGAATAACACGCAATGTTACATGGTTTGATCCAATACTATTCCGATCTACAAAAAGAGAAAATTCAGAAAGCCTTGGACCTTATTCAAGGTCATTTGCACGTCAGATGATGGAGCTGAAACTTAAAAGATAGAGCTATTAATTTTTCATTTGGCTGGTTCATTAATTTGTTGAGGGAATCTAACTCAGGAGGGGAAAAGGTCCAGTCTTGGAAACCCTATCGGAGAGTTCTACTCTGCCCAGTAAGGTTGTTAGGAGTCAGAATAGACTCTACAGCACTGAGTTATACCATAACATATGTAAAACTATCATAACTTACCATTTTTGGTTCTGCCATATTAAAAACGGGGCAAACCAGGTTTCTAAAAATCTTTCAATTTAAAAAAATATTTGGAGATTGAGGGTCTAGGAAAAATCTTCTGAGAAGGGAATATTTTAGTAAAAGAATCACTGAGTAACTACACTCATTCAAAAAGTACAACTAATTAATTAAAATACAAAGCAGCTGCACATCAAATGTCCATCCCAGTGAAACATTAGAGCCATTCAATACCACAGATGAGTTGTTTGTCAAACAAATAAAGAAGAGTTATAATAAGTGTATCCAACGTGTCTTACAAAGGTACACACTACTATATAACATTGCTATAATGGCAAAGAAAGGAGCTCTGGTAGCGTAATGGTTGCGAATCGGGCTGCTAACCTCAGAGTCAGCAATTTGAAACTACCAGCTGTTCCGCAGGAGAAAGATGAGGCTTTCTGCTCCCGTACAGATTTACAGCCTCGGAAACCTGTACAGGGTTGCTATGAGTCGGAACCAACTCCACCGCACATAACAACAATAACATAATGGCAAAGAAGTTCTGGTGTGGCGCTGTGGGATAATGCACTAGACCACAAGGTCAGTTTGAACTGCAATGTTGGCGGTTCAAATTCACCAGTTGCTGCTCCTTGGAAACCCTATACAGGGTCACTATGAATTGGAATTGACTAAACAACAACAATAATGGTAAATTTAATTTTTTTTTCTTTTCTTCTAATAGTAAGAAATGCACTATTCCACAAGTGCCTTATCATTAGGTCGCATAAACCACATGTTGAGAATACAATTTTTGCCCGTCTCTAAAATCCATATCAAAATTCACAGTACTAGTAAATAAATAACAAATGTTAACAGAGCAAGGCCCCAAGAAATTGTTGAAATATTTAACAGTATCACCAATTTACTACGATTGGTCTCCAAATTTATTCTGATGCTTTTCTCCTTGATTTGTCATTCACCGTTTAAAATAAACACAAAAGTGTATGAAAAAATCAGAAGGAGGATAATGAACAGAAACTAGATCTTTCAAGTGATTTCTAATACAAGTTTGTTTTAATCCTCTTATCTGGCCTCTCCTCCAATTATGTAATCATTCCATGGCAAAAGATCCAAAGCTTTTTCCCAAGCCTAAAAGGATGGATGGAGTTGGGGTCAAGCTAGGAGTGTGAAACTAGTAGTCTCGGTGGATACATTTCCACGAAACTAAATGTTTGCCTCTCAAGAATTAGTATTAACTCAGCGCTCTTAATTTTCAAGACTTATCCTTTAGCCTTGAGTTTTGGGGTGTGTTGCTGGTAATGGTGGTCTTTGTTTTGGAGGAGCGGAGGAAGAGAGACTTTTGTGGGGGTTGTTTTTATTTTTAACACCATAAAAACTGGCAACTTTTCACGTGCAGCGGACTCCACCTAACATCATTCCTAGTCCTTTAAGCTCGCTTTCCCCGGGGCGACCGGGTCAGGGAGAACTGTCGAACTGTCAGCGTCAGACAGACAGTGTAATTACATCTCTGCAGCGTCTCCCTACTACGGGAGCAAAAGTCGGGTTTCGCCCCTCTGCCTCCGAGGCACCGCTCCCGGCGCTCGCTCTTTCCCACCAGGTTTCACCGAAACCTCCCGCGGTGACCTCTACGCCTAGCCGCGCTCGCCGTTCCCAGAATCTGGAATGAAAGCGCCTGGGTCCCCGTCGCTACCTTTCATTCCAAGCAGCTTCCGCGCGTTGAGCCAGGCGCGATGCGCTTCTGATTAGTTCGGGAACTCTCGTTACAACCCCCACCCACCAACCACGACGACCCCGCGTCCACAGCTCCTGGCCCCACCTGCCCGCCCACAGGTAACCGGACCGCAGGCTCACCTGCTCCGGTGCCCGGGACCGCGCAGTTAATGAGTAACGCGCCCGAGCCCAGGGGACTCAGGCGGCGGCTGAGAAGCGCTGGGGGCCGGGCTGACGCCACCTGACGCCCACCAGCGTCCCAGGCGGCGCCCAGCACAGCACAGCCGCAAGGGGTTCGGAGCCCGCCGCCAAGGCGAGGGAGAGCGCCCGCCTGTGCGAAGGACAGCCGGGTCCCTCCGCCGCGTCGGCACCTGCCGAGGCCGCCCCGCCCGACCCGCTCGCAGGAGGGCGGGCGCGCGGACGCAGAGGGGGGCGGTGCTCCAACACCGGCGCTCCGGGCCTCTCCCTCCCGCAGCCGCACTCACCTGAAGAACTCACTACGACCACTGCCCGCGCTCAGGGACTCTCGCAGAGTCACCGAGAGTGCGCGAGACAGCAAGAAGCGGATGAGGACTGCTGACCGACCCTTCTACTCTCCTCCGTGGCGGGGGCACTGCGCTGGTAGCCGGCGCGAGAACGCCAAACTGCGCCTGCGCTGGGAGCGAGCCCGGGAGCAGCTGGTCTCCGCGAAGAGTAGGCGGGGTTGGAGGCGGAGCTGGGAAGGGCGGGGCCGGTGTGGACGGGGGGACCAACGCCGTTTCCGCGCCCTCTGGCGTCAAACGGGGCTCTTCACAGGTGTCTCGGTTCCCCAGGTGCCTCCGCGGGCGGTTTCCTTGGGAACCTAAACTAATCCGCGCAGAAGCGTGTTTTCCCCCTGTGGGGGAAGCGGACTTGGGTAAACTTCGAGGGTATGGGGCTCTCCAGAAGTCGAAAAAGGAACCTTCGCTGTTTGAGGACAGATAGAACCAACCTGAGCCGAGTGACACCCATAGATACCTTACAGTGTGTGTGTAGAAGCAAGGAAGAAGGTTTTCTGATAGAATCCAGATCTCAGCATTCCAACAACTATTGGAGCATTCGAGAATATCGTTTCTGTTATCCTTCCTGCTCTCATCTTTTACGTCAGTTTTTTTTTTTCATACTTCCACACACTTTATGTCCTCCAGATAGCAAAAAGGGATAAAATAGACCCAAGCTCCCAAATTATGAACAAAAAGATCAATCACCATGTATGTCTCCATGGTCATTAAACAAGATACAAGCACTTAATGAATAGGATCATCATTCTGTATGGTGATCGCGTCTCTTAGAAGCAGTAAAGATACTCATCGTGTATGACTATTGGAATCAGAATTCCTGGGTTTGAATCTACCACCTACTAGTTTGTGTGACCTTCGGCAAGTTCATTTCTATTAGCCCTAATCTTCGAATCAGAAAAATGGGGATAATAAGAGTACTTACAGGGGTCCTTGTGTGGCACTGTGGGTTAATGCGCCAGACTGCAAAGCCGTTTGAACTGCAAAGTCGGTAGTTCAAGCTCACCAGCTACTCCTCGGAAACACTGTATAGGGTCGCTATGGGTTGGAACCGACTCCACGGCACTTAACAACAACAAGAAAGTAAATGATTTAAAACTTAGTACATGACTCATGAGCCCTGGTGGCACAATAGTTACGTGCTTGACTGCTAACGGAAAAGTCCATGGTTTGCAGTACCTGCTCCTCTGGAGAAAGCTATGTCAAACAGATCAACTCTGTCCTACAGGGTTGCTATGAGTAAGAATCAACTCAAAGGCAGTGAGTTAATTAGACTAAGAACTTGAGAACAGGCACAAGGCATGATAGGTAATTGTTATGGTTAAGTACTGTAGAGTAGGTTCCCACTCATAGTGACCCTGCACAGGGTTTCCGAGGCTGTAAATCTTTACGGGAGCAGAAAGCTTCATCTTTCTCCCGCGGAACAGGCTAGTAGTTTCGAACTGCCGACCTTGAGGTTAGCAGCCCGATTCAGTAACCACTAGGATAGACTGGCACAATAAATGTATTATAAATGAATGGCATATATTTAGGGTTGTTCTTAAGTATTGTCGAGTCGGTTCCGACCCATAGTGACCCTGTATAGGGTTTCCAAGGAACAGCTGGTGATCTGTGTTTATTGGTATATAAATGTTTAGAGGCTGGACCCTGTGATATGTTTTACATAGGACCCAAAACGCTGTGAGTCTACAGGAAATAGTAATAACTACATGCCTATATCTTGTGTTGGCTCATTTGCTAATCGCCAACCATGTGTTTGGAATGTACTTGGAGGTGCTTCCTCTCAGGTACTTAAGCTGTTATTACAGTTTGAAAATGAAAAGGCAACCCTAAGTTATAACTCTTCAGTGCTTGTTTGCCTCTGTTTTGCTTCTAAAGTTGAAAAAATGTACATGTGCTTGGTACTTTACAGTTTAAAAGTAACTTCTTATTAATTATCTCATAGATGCCTTGCAAAAAAAACAATTTATGTAGGCCGGCAGAGTCATTCCTCTTTATAGATGGAAGCTTAGACCTTCAGAGTTAGGGCCGTGGTCTTCAGAATAATACTTTACAAACAAATGAACGTTAGCCCCTTATAAAGCTAATTTGACTCCTTATGTCCAGCAGTATATCAGAATAGACATTCTGTCTGATTCTCCCACCAAAAGCAACTCAAAAGTGCTGGATTAAATATATTTTATCAAATGTACTGAGCCAACAAGAACATAAGAAACACTTACAAAAGCTAGATGAAAGCAGGAACTCAGTAAATAATGAGAAATTTTTTTTAAAGAATGAAGAAAGTTGGTTACAGAGGAAAATGCACACATGTACAAAAATCTATCATTTCTTTGTATGGTAAAATAGTTAATTTGGGGCCAGTGCTAGCATTCCTATTAAAACTTAGTTATGCCTCTCCTGTGTGAAAGTAAAGCCACATCGAAAGTTCCCTGCGTTACATCAGTCACGGACAGCTCCACATCTCAGCCTCCTTCTCTGATTTTGGAATAAACAACAGGAAAAAAAAAAGGGCTTAGAGAATTAACAGAAGTGCTTAGATGCCAAAAGATATGCTGTTGTATGTTGTGTAATGGATTTTGACATGTAGCAACCTGATAGGTCAGAGTCCAACTGCTCCACAGAGTTTCTTAGGCAGAAATCTAGAGTGCCAGGTTTTTTCTTCCACAGAGCTGCTGGTAGGTTCAAACTGCTGACCTTTCAGTTAGCAGTGGAGCACTTAACCCTTATGCCACTAGGGCTCCTTCCTAGATATATGTTGTTATTGGTAAGTGCCTTTTCTGACGCATAGTCACCCTGTATTGGGTTTCCAAGGAGCAGCTGGTAGGTTTGAACCTGCAGCCTTGCCTTATCTTCTAAGCACCATGCCAGGACTCCGAATGTATAAAGTTGCTGTTGTTGTTAAGTGCTGTTGAGTACAGTGCCATACCAGGACCCCAAAATGTACACTGTGTTATCACATAGTCAGTTCCAACTCATAGTGACCTTGTATAGGGTTTCTGAGGAGTGACTGGTGGGTTTGAACCACCAACCTTGAAGTTAGCACTTCAGTGCTTATCCCACAGTGTCACACCAGGACCCCAAAATGTATGCGGCTACTGCTATATGCCATCTAGTCAGTTCCAACTCATAGCAACCTATACAGGGTTTCCAGGGAGCAGCTGGTGGATTTTAACTGCTAGCCTTGTGGTTAGCAGTCCAATGCTTATCCTACAGTGCCACACCAGGATGTTGTTGTTGTTAAATGCCATTGAGTTGCTTCCAACTCATAGCAAGTCTGTATATGTTGTAAAAGGAGCAGCTGGTGAATTTGAACTGCTGACCTTGTGGTTCAAACTGACCTTGGGGTCCAGTGCTTTATCCCACAGTGCTACAATAGGACTCCATAGGTCTAGTTCCCTTCAAAAGAGTCACTTTATCCAGCTAAACAAAAAACCAAACCTGTTGCAATAGAACTAATTCCAACTCATAGCTACCCCGTGTCATGAAGTTGAACTGCTCCATAGTTTTTTCTTAGCTGTAATCTTTATGGAAACAAGTATTGTGGAACTTGCAGATACAGAGAGTGTTTCTTCCAAGGTGCTGCTGGGGTTTTTTTAATGATAACATATCAGTTACTTAGAGCACAAACCATTTGCATCAACTGCATAAGGAAATCTTTTTGGAATTGGCTTCAGAGCCAGTGTATCTCACATACACAAATTGCCAATCAGTTAAACAAATGTTTATTGCTTTTCTATGACAGGTGCATAAATAATCTGCAGTGAGAGGAGAGAAAATGAGACACAGTAAGATCTTCTGGCTTCTCCACAATGTTTCAGTGCCAGGTTCTGGGATATTCCTGAGGTATGATGCTGTAGGATAAACACTGGACCACAGTTCAGTTTGAACTGCAAGGTTAGTGGTTCAATCTCACCAGCCACTCCTCAGAAACCCTATATAGGGTCACTGTGGGTTGGGACGAACTCCAAGACATTTAACAACAACAGTCACATTCCTGCTCAAGATTCTGTGTATACTTGTTTCCTTAAATGATTCCCCCGTTTTGCTTAAAATACCTTTTAATGGATTCTTGTTACCAATCACTAGAAATTTATCCTAAACAATTCATTTTCATGGAGGGATTAGCATCTATGGCAGTTAGACTACATGATTGAAATTTCAAAATAGTAGTTGTTTAAACAAACTCTCTAGTAGCGTTGTGGTTATGAGTCGGGCTGCCAACCTCAAGGTCAGCAGTTCAAAACTATCAGTAATTCTGCTGGAGAAAGATGAGGCATTCTGCTCCCGTAAAGATTTACAGCCTCGGAAACCCTGTGCAGGGTCACTATGAGTCAGAACTGACTCCACGGTACTTAACAACAACAACATACAAGGACTTGCACAAAGTTCATGGAAAAATGGTATAAGCATAGGCAATCCAGAATTGGTTTGGTGGCTCTATGATCAACAAGTCTCCTAAAATGTGCTTCACCACCGTGAACATGAGCTTTTTCCTTCTGGTCCGTGATGACTGCTCCTGTTCCAACCATCACATTCTAATGCTATTCAGCAGAAAGGATGCAGAAAAGGACATATTCCTCTACTTAAGAACACTTAGTAAAGTTTTATACATCACTGCACTTAGACCCACTTGGTCAGAACTTAGCTGCAAGGAATGTTGAATCACGTACAGTCATCCCTAAGTAGGCTTGGGGGGATAGCTCCAGGAAACCCATGGATACCAAAATTCACTGATGCTCAGGTCTCTTATATAATTAGTATTTGCATGTAACCTACACACATCCTCTCATACACTTTAAATCATTTCTAGAGTATTTATAATACCTATTGTTGTTAGGTGCCATTGAGTCAGTTCTGACTCACAGTGACCCCTATGCACAACAGTGTGAAACTGCCCAGTCCTATCCCATCCTGACAATTGTTGTTACTCTTGAGTCCATTGCTGCAGCCACTGTGTCAGTCCATCTTGCAAGGGATCTTCCTCTTTTTCGGTGACCCTTTACCAACTATAATACCCTGTCCAGGGACTCAGCCCTCCTGATAATATGTCCAAAATATGAGAGATGAAGTCTCACCATCCTGGTTTCTAAGTGCAGCATCCTGGCTGTACTTCTTCCAACACAGATTCATTTGTTCACCTGGCAGCCCATGGCACTTTCAGTATTCTCCTCCAACACCGTAACTCAAATGTATCAATTCTTCTCCTGTCGTCCTTATTCACTGTCCAATTTTCACATGGCTATGAGGCTATTCAAAACACCATGCCTTGAGTCAGGTGCACCTTAGTCCTCAAACTGGTATCTTTGCTTTTGAATACTTTAAAGAAGTCTTGTGCAGCAGATTTTCCTATTGCAGTACATAGTTTGATTTGACTGCTGTTTCCTTAAATATTGACTGTGGATTCAAGCAAAGTAAAGTCTTTGACAACTTCAATCTTACAAAACAACGTAAATAGCACTTTGTGGTCCTCTTAAGCACTGGATTGCTTTGACCACTTAATTGCTTCCCCCACCCCGCTTTTTCATCCTGAAATTTTTGGTCCCTTGTTAGTTAAATCTGAGGATTCTGAACCTGAGGATACAGAGGGCCAACTTTAGTCTCTATTGGGTGGCCGTGTGCCCAGCCAAAAAGCAATGGTTTTCTTCTAAAGATGAAGAGAAAACAGATACTGGAGACAACTAGCAACCTCTGGTTCATCATCTGAGATCAGGCTTAGAATGAGGGATCAACGTTCATGAATAGAACACAGAAAAAGAGCAAAGACATTCTGTAGTGATTCAGTTGAAAACATGCAGTGGTTCATTGATGAGCAATGCAGATTCATTGACACATGGAAGATAGGTAAGTCTGTAAAGATATGTGGGAGCCAGATTGTGGAATAGCATTAGTACCAGACTGCAGAATTTAGAATTTGGTAGTCAGAAGAAAGTTACTGAGGATTCTGAACTGGAGAGTGAAATGATCAAAATAGTGCTTAAGGAAGATTAATGTAGTGGTAAGATCTAGAATGTACTTGAGGCGAAAAGACTCAAAGCCAGGTAATTATACTGGAAACTCTAAGGAGCTTCTGAGAGTCTGCACTGCAATCAGAACAGGAAAGCAGAAACATTTCAAAGGATGAATTTGTCTATTACAGAATGTAGTGGGAAACTCACTCTTGAAAGCTTTCTCTCTTGTCATCACCTATACAAAATCCATTTCCCCTTTTTGAGATCAGTGCAACGATCTTCCTTGGGGATGCACCTTTCTACCCTGTTCAGCCCATAAGATTCAGGTAGGATTGATTTCCCATCCTGATTCTGGGATAAGCAGGTCATCTACAGGTGACCACAGAGAATTCTCTTGCCTCTGTGATTGGTTCAGTGATCAGCAAGTGACAAATGAGTCAGTCTAGCCAATGAGAATAAATTCTGAGACTTTGTGGAAATTGTTGAACAGTAAGTCTCTCTTTCTACTAGGTTAGCTGAGAAGACAGAATGTAAGCCTGAAGCCACTGGCACCAGTCTTGCCACCCAGTAGAGAACCTACCTGGGAACAAAGTATCACTGAGAAAGCAGAGCTAAGAGGTAGGAAGCACAAGTATGAACCCTGATGACATCATTTGACTTCTTGGATCCAGCTATGCCTGAAGCCAAGAGACCCTGGACTTTTTAGTTATGTTGTTGTTAAGTTCCATCAAGTCTGTTCCAACTCATAATCACCCTGTATAGAGTTTCTGAAGAGCAGTTGGTGAGTTTGAACTGACGACCTTGAGGTTCAAACCGAGTTTGTATCCAGTGCTTAGAGCTGACAGTGCCACACCAGGATTCCTAGTTACATGAGTCAGTACATTTCTTTTGTGTTGAATTTTCCCTGAATATATTTAATTTCCAACTGAATATATGTAAATAAAGGCTAGGAAGATGTCAGTGATAATTACAAGCTTTAATAGCAGAATTACCTAGTTTATTGTACATTATTATATATATTAGTAACCATTAATAACATAATATTGTTGTTGTTAAGTGCCGTTGAGTTGACTCTGACCCTAGTGACCCTGTACAGGGTTTCCAAGGAGCAGCTGCTGAGCTTGAACCACCAACCTTGCAGTTCAAATGACTTTGCAGTCTGATGCATTAACCCACAGTTTCACACCAGGACTCCAATAATACAGTATTAGTTTTGACCAATTTTATCTGTTACAAAAAAAAAAAAAAAAAATCAAATCTACATTCAAAAAAGTTTACTATCATTTGGAATGTTCACAATAATATAATGTCAATAATGGTAAGTGCTGTGAAGAAAAATAAAGCAGTATACATATACAGAAATAGGGCAAGGGATGCTGTTTTTAATAGGTCTTTCTTAAGGAGGTTACAAAGCCCTTAGGAAGCAAGAACATGAGTCATGTAAATGGGGAAGAACATTCCAGGAAGAAGGAAAAGCAAGTCAAATGTGGGAAGACTGTGTGCAGGAGGGTCCGCCTGCCAGGAAGGAGTATGATGGATGAGAAACAGAAGAGAAAGGGATGAGGTCAGAGATTAGGGTGTCAGGTCATGAAAGTCATTAATACCCTATACAATATTAGCCCTCCTTTTCATTATTATTAAATGAATCTGGTTTGGGGTCTCTTTTTAGGGCCTCTGGCTCAGCCAGATACCCAAACTTTATTTTCTTGACTCCTGTCCACTGTTTGGTGCCTAGAATAACTGGGGTTTGACAAACAGCAAACGTGGCCCATCTTGTTCATTTGAGGAGGGTGGTGTACTAGTCATTGTTGCTGTTAGTTGTTGTTGAGGGCTTCCTGACTCATGGAGATGCATGTGTTTCACAAAGAACTGTTCTCCAGAGTACTTTCAAGGCTGTGACTTTTCAATAGCAGACAACCAGGCTTTTATTCCCAGGAGCCTCTGGTAACCTTTCAATATTATCCAGCTCTTAATCGTTTGCACTACCCAGGAATCCTTTGGTGGAGGAGGGAAACCTTTTTGTTGTTGGTGTTTTAAAAGACTAGTCAGAAGTCCCTTATGTATAGGAGCTTTATGCAGATCAGAGCTTTGAAAGCCAGACTGGTAGAGAGATGTGGCTTGTAGAAGGGGTAGTTCCATCTTGTTTTTTGTGTCTGATTTCACTTTCAATGAAGCTTTCCTGTCTTAATACTTCCTCCTATATTCCTACTTTGACATGGAAGGAAATATTTCTTTAACAAACAGAAACTTTATTTTCTCACAGTTTAGGAAGCTAGAAGTCTGAATTCTGGGTGCCAGCTGTGGAGGAAGGCTTACTCTCTCTGTCATCTCTGGGGGGAAGGACCTTGATTCCTCCACTTGTTTCCTGGTTTCTTGGAACTCTCGACATGGCTTAGCATCTATCTTCCCCCATCTCCATCTTGCTCCTTTCATATGTCTTTTGTTATAAAATAATATGGTGTTACACTTTTAGTGAAAGTTTACACAACAAGTTAGGTTCCCATTTGACAATTTCTACACAAATTGTCAAGATCAAGAACAGAACAAGGGGATCTGAAGGATTTTAAATCAGGAAAGGTGAGAGGTAGGAAAGACAAGCATACCACCAGCATACCACCTTTCACCATACTTGTTCGATCTGTATGTTGAGTAAATAATCAGAGAAACTGGATGATATGAACAAGAATGTGGCATAAAGATTAGAGGGAGACTCATGAACAACCTACGATATGCTGATGACACAACCTTGCTTAATGGAAGCAAAGAAGACTTAAAATAATAACTGATGAAGATCAAAGACTGCAGTCTTCAGTATGGATTGCACCTCAATGCAAAGAAAACAAAAATCCTTATAGCTGGACCAGTAAATAACATCATGATAAACAGAGAAAAGATTGAAATTGTCAAAGACTTCAATTTGCTTGACTCCACAATCAACACTCCTGGAAGCAGCAGTCAAGAAATCTAATGGCATATTGTATTAGGTAAATCTGCTGTACAAGACCTCTTTAAGGTGTTAAAGAGCAAAGATACCAGTTTGAGGACTAAGGTGCACCTGATCTAAGCCATGGTATTTTCAATTGCTTCATATGCATGTGAAAGTTGAACAATGAATAAGGAAGACCTTAGAAGAATTCTATACATTTGAAGTATGGTGTTGGCAAAAAATACTGAAAATATTATGGACTTCCTGAAGAACAACCGAATGAATCTACCTTGAAAGAAGTATAGCCAGAATACTCCTTAAAGGGAAGGATGACAAGGTTTAATCTCTTGTTCCTTGGACATGTTGTCAGTCAGGATCAGTCCCTAAAGAAAGATATTATGCTTGGTAAAGTAGAGGGTAAACCAAAAACAAAGGAAGAACCCTCCCCCCACCTCCCCAAAAAGATGGATTGAAAGTAGCATCAACAATGGGCTCAAACATAACAACATTTATGAATCTGGTCCAGGTCTGGGCAGTGTTTTGTTCTGTTTTGCATGGGGTCACTATGAGTCGAAGGCAACTCAATGACACCTAACAACAATAACAACAGGGTATGTAATTAAAGAGCCTTGGTGATGCTGTGGTTTAGGTTCTGGGCTGCTAAATGCAAGGTCAGTGGTTCAAACCTACCAGCTGTTCTACAGGAAGAATGTGAAGCTGTCTACTCTCTATATATATATAAAATTAGATTTTAAAACTTTTGATTGTGAATTGAGTGAAGGTTTATAGACAGGATCATGAGCTTAACATTCAACAAATCATACATTTTGATTCATCTCAATGATTACAATTCCCTTCCTGCAACAGTTATCCTACTTTCTCCCTGTGGTTCTACATGTACATCTTATATTTCACAAATAAAAAAAAACAAAAAATATTTGATGCACACATATAAAATAAAAAAACATATTCATTTAAATGTCCAAAGGGCACATTCTGCAAAGCTAGCCTCCTGACAGGCACATAGCCATACTCAGTCCATGGGCCTATAGCCCGCAGCTACTCTGTCTCGCCATGCCACCGTCTCTGTTGTCACTGTCAGGAGGGACCAGTCGCTGGAGAAGGATATCATGTTTGGTAAGGTGGAGGGTCAGAGAAAAAGAGCAAGACCCCCCCAATGAGATGGATTGGCCAGGTGGCAGCATCGATGGACTCAAGCATGGCAACAGTAGTGAGGTTGGCCCAGGATCAGGCACTGTTTCGTTCTGCTTTGCATAATGTCACTATGGGTTGGTACCGACTTGGTGGCACCTAACAACAACAATATATATATATATATATATATATA
>NW_006408551.1:21992411-22005653 GCF_000296735.1 Chrysochloris asiatica | reverse complement strand
TCTCTCATAATCTCACAGTCAGGCCAGTGTATACTCTCCTCGGCGAGGTTATTTAGAAACCCAAGTTCCTCCTGTCATGTTACTGCACCCTCCTGCAGGATAATCTATATGGTCAAAGATGGGTGTCAGTCATGTCTGTCTTCTTCCTTACATCAAGTTGGAAACTGAAGAAGTCTAGCATACGCAAGTGAGGCCAATGTTGTGTCATTACTTGTCACTTGGCAATACGTGGCTTTAAGAGATTCTGGGAAACATAATTTTCAGATCAGCAGCCCTTTCCCCAGGATGAATGTGTCTTCATTTCGTGCACTCATGGATTATTCACAACAACTGACTATGCATCAAACTGTGCTGCAGACAGGTCTACAGCATAGCATAAACAGGAGGCGTGCTCCTTGATTTTCAACCCCCTTTCATGGCAGCTGGGTGGGTTTTTTTTCATTTATTTCCTTTACATATTGATTAAGATTGAAAACCATTGTGATACACATATGGTGGTGGTGGCAATGTGCCGTGGTATTGGTTCCGACTCATAGCAACCCTGGATAGGGTTTCTGGGGCTGTGAATCTTTCCGGGAGCCTCATCTTTCTCCCGTGGAACAGCTGGTAGTTTTGAACTGCTAACCATGTGATTAGCAGCCTGATTCATAACCACTACACTACCAGAGCTCCTGATGATATACATATACTTACTCAATTTTTTTTAATTATTTTTATTTTTAATTTAAAATGTGCAAAATGTATAAAATGAGAGTGCTGCTATAAGTAGCAATTCTCAGTGGGTGGTTGTGTCCCAAAAATATATGTGTTGTAAATCCTAACCTCTGTATCTGTAGCATCAGTATTGGAGGAAGACTCATTAACAACCTGTGACATGCGGATGATAAAACCTCTCTTGCTAAACACAAAGAGGGCTTAAAATGCTGACTGATGAAGATCAAATATCATAGCCTTCAGTATGGGTTGCACCTCAATGTAAAGCAAAAAAAATCATTCCAACTGGACCAGTAAATAACATCATGTTAAATGAGAAAACATTAAAGTTGTCAAAAACTTCATTTGCTTGGATTAACTATCAGCACTCATAGAAGCAGCAGTCAAGAAATCAAATGACTTATTGCATTATGCAAATCCACTCCACAAGACTTCTTCAAAATGTTCAACAGCAAAGATGGCAGTTTGAGGACTAAGGACATCTGACCCAAACCATGGTATTTTTAATGGCTATATATGCATGTGAAAGCTGGACAGTGAATAAGGAAGACTGTGAAAGAATTGACACATTTGAGTTTTGGTGCTGGAGAAGAATATTAAAAGGACCGTGGACTGATAGAAGAACAAACCAATCTGTTTTGGAAGAAGTACAGCCAGAGTGTTCCTTGGACCCAGCATGGCCAATCTTCGTCTCTCATACTTTGGACATATTATCAGGAGGGACCAGTCCCTGGAGAAGGTCAGTGAAAAAGAGGAAGATCCCCAGCTAGATGGATTGGCACACTGGCAGCAGCAATGGGCTCAAGCTTAACAATGATTGTAGGGATGGCACAGAACCAGGTAGTGTTTTGTTCTGTTGTGCAAAATGTCACTCAGAGTCGAAAATGACTCAACAGCACCTAACAATACTCCCATTTAGGAATGGATTTTCTGTGTTAATGAAACAGGATTCCTGTAGGGTATGTTTTAAATGCTTTTGAACAAGTTAGAGAAGCAGAGACAGGAGAAGAGAGATGCTAAGCCACATGAAGATCTCCCAAGAGCAGAAATTAAAAGAGACAAGGACCTTCTTCCAGAGCTGACATAGAGAGAAAACCTTTCGTTAGACCAGCTTCCTGAATTTGGATTTCTAGTCTCCTAAATTCACTTTGAACAAAGTGTGGTGGCACTGGAGGCAATCACTAATTTATGTCAAGAAATTTGGAAGACAAACATCTGGTCAACTGATTGCAAGAGGTCCGTATTTGTGCCCATTCAAAAAAGAGGTGGCCCGATGGAATGTGGAAATCATCTGACAGTATCTTTGATATCCCATCCCGTGTGATAGAGTTTTACTAAAGGTAATACAGAAATGACTGGAAGCATATATTTACAGAGAACTTCCAGAGGTTCAAGCCAGATTCAGAAGAGGATGTGGAATGAGGGTTATCATTGCTGACGTCCGATGGATCTTGACTGAAAGCAGAGAATACCAGAAAGATGTTTACCTGTGCTTTATTGACTATGCAAAGGCCTTCAATTGTGTGGCTCATGACAAGCTTATGGACAACATTATGAAGTATGAGTATTCCGGAACACTTAATTGTTTTCATGAGGAATCTGTACCTGGACCAAAAGGAAGCTGTTCAAATAGAACATGGGAACACTGAATGGTTTAAAATTAGGAAAAGTGTGCGACAGGGTTGTATTCTTTCACCATAATTATTCAACCTGTATACTGATCCAATAAGCCGAGAAGTTGGGTTATATGAAGAAAAACGTGGCATCAGGATTGGAGGAAGACTCATTAACAACCTGTGATATGCAGATGATACAACATTGCTTGCTAAAAGTGAAGAAGACTTAAAATACTTACTGATGAAGATCAAAGACCATAGCTTTCAGTATAGATTGCATCTCAATGTGAAGAAAACAAACATCCTCACCACTGGACCAATAAACAACATTCTTATCAACGGAGAAAAGATTGAAGCTGTCCAAGACTTTATTTTTCTTGAATTAACCATCAATATCCATGGAAGCAGCAGTCAAGAAATCAAATGACATATTGCATTAGGCAAATGAGCTGCACCAGACCCTTTTAAAGTATTGAAGAGCAAAGATATCAGCTTGAGGACTAAGGTGCGCCTGACCCAAGCCATGGTATTTTCAATAACCTCATATGCATATGAAAGCTGGACAATGAATAAGGAAGATTGTAAAAGAATTGATGCATTTGAGTTACGGTGTTGGAGGAGGATATTGAAAGTGCCATGGACTGCCAAAAGAACAAACTTGTCTGTTTTAGAAGAAGTACAGCCAGAGTGCTCCTTGGAGGTCAGGATGGTCAAATTTCGTCTCTCATACTTCGGACACATTGTCAAGAGGGACAAGTCACTAGAGAATGTTATCATGTTTGGTAAGATGGAGGGTCAGAGAAAAAGAGAAAGACCCCCAGTGAGATGGATTGGCAAAGTGGCATTATCTATGGGTTCAAGCATGGCAACAATTGTGAGGTTAGCTCAGAACTGGGCAGTGTTTCATGCTGTTGTGCATAGGGTCGCTATAAGTCGGTTTCGACTAGATGGCCCCTAATAACAACAACAACAAACTGTGCGAAAATAAATTTGTTTGTTAAATCAGCAACTTATGGTATTTCTGTTATAGTGACACTAGATAACTAAATCAAGCACAGAAACTTTGCAAAGTATCTCTGCTAGTAAAAAATTGGCAAACTTTGATATGAATATGAATATTTAGTGGAGTGGTTACCTGCAATAAAAACAGGCAAATGTTTCAATACAAGTACAAGATAAAGGAGAGATCTGATGCTCTGTGCAGCATTTATCAGGAGAGTTAGTCATTTGAGCCTTCCCTGTAAGGAAAAGGAAAAAGAATGGAAGCTATCATGGTTGTGAACATTCTTAATACCCATGCCTTAACCATCACCACGTTTGACAAAGACAAAATAATGTATGGAATTTGGGTTTAGTGCAATGTGTTGACCAGGTTATAGACATTTATTGAATAGATATTCTGAGGTCAAGGACTCTAAAAGGACATTAAAGGGTTCCAATTTATTCAAAATGTGCGCACTTTCTTGCTGTTTCGATGAATCATCTGAATCTCAGAATTACAGGGGGAAAGCCTGGGGTTTTGATGCAAGAAGTGAAGATCTCAAATGTCAGCTAGGCATGTGACTTGAAATCATGGCAATGGCCTGACTCTAATGGAACTATAGATCTCCAGGAGTGGCAGCACTACGTTAGTAAAAACACAGTCCATATTTCAGAAGACACATATTTTGATGAATATGAATCATACTTTAATTTTCTGTAGCTGCTTTTGGCATGTGAACTTCAAGAGGTATTTGAATTACCAACTGTCTCTCTTATCTATGCAGCTTGGTTACTAGAGAAATTTGCTTTCACCAACCTGAAAGGGAACTGTGCCTATTGAAAAAGACACAACTTTACTAGAAATTGAAAAGTGGAATATGAATTGCAAAAATGTCCTAATTTTCCAGTTGCATGGTTCTCTTTCATGAAACTGCTGAAATTCATGCTGATTGGGTACAAAAATTTATAGCATAAATTCAACTATACACTGCTTGCATACAGTCCAGAATTGCTCAGTCTCATCTATAACTATATTGCTATTGACATAATCAAAATTAATCAAAGGGTTTCTGTTTTATTTAAGCATCTTTCAGGACCAGGAAGACTTTGACATCATCCCTGTGTAAAATAATTACTGCTAGCCTAACAGATTCTTTTGGCTGGGCATCTGTCCCCAATTCAATGCCAGCAATGTCAGCTCAGAACCTAGATGACTCAGGTAATTGTAAAATCTGACCTTGAGGTAGAAAACTAGAAGCAATGTGGGAAATATCTGAATATTGCTTTGTTGCTGTTGTTGTTAAGTACCGTTGAGTCAGTTCCAATTAAACTGGTGAGTTTGAACTGCTGTCCTTGTGGTTCACAGTCCAGTGCTGATTCTCCAGCACCATACCAGGAGAATATTGCTTGGAATTGTATTTTATAAGGAGTAAATGGATAATGTTGTTGCTGTTAATTGCCATTGAGTTGATTCCAACTGATGGTGACCCGATACTAACCATTAATTGATTTGTCTCTTGTGTTCCTAAAAGTTGTTTTGTTGTTGTTAAGTGCCGTCGAATCAGTTCCGACCCATAGCCACCCTATATAGGGTTTCCGAGGCTGTAAATCTTTACAAGAGCAGAAAGCCTCATCTTTCTCCTACAGAACCGTTGGTAGTTCCGAACTGCTGACCTTGAGGTTAGCAGCCCAATTCTTAATCGCTACCCTACCTAAAAGTTACAGAATATTTTAATTAAGAAGCTTTGACTATGGCCTGGCTAAGAGATCTGAGTTACCCCTAATTTCAGTAGACTATCTATGCATTTTTTTCTTTAAGAATCATATAAACAATTTTGAGGAACTTCTTTAACATTAGTACAGAAATCCGTAACCTTGAATATAATTAAGAGAATTCAAATTGGACACTGTGATCAAGTATCATTTCTGCAGTTTATTTAGTTCCACATTTTTTTGTACTGTAATGATTTTTGTTGGTGCTTTTTACTGTTTAACATGACCTCTAAGTGTAGTATTGAAATGCTGGCTAGTCTTCTTAGTACAGGAAAGCTGTGTCAGATAAATAAATCCAGACTTTGATAGAGAAGAGCTTTATACAGAGAAGAGATGGAGGAAGATACTATCATGATAGCGGAAGGAGTCTATTGTAGTAGGGAGACCATTCTAACCATGGGATCAGCATGTATTTCAAGAATTAGAGGACAAGTATTTGTCTTTTACAGAGACTGAGCGTAAACAAGGCTAGAAACAACCCCAGGTGTGGAGAAGTGAAATGAAAGGGTGATGTCATTGGATTGTATATCAGAATGTTTTATACTGAGGTCAGCTTATCTCCAGGAGGGGCCCTTAAAGAGGTATAGTATATTGGCTCAAATCGAGGGTGGAGCCAAGTTCAGGGACTTGGAGGAAGGAAAGCATAACCAAAGTTTGATGAACAGGTATTTTGTTTCGGATTGATCAGTGGGGACAAGCAATTCAGTTATTCATTTGTGAGGTGAGGAATGGGAATTTAGAGGGTCAGTGTCTGGCCTTGTAATAGGTAAACAAGGGGGTATTCAGATATCTTATCTAAGTCATATGCGAAGGGTGGTTGTTTGCAATAAGCTGTTTTCCTAAGTACAAAAGTAACCATCCCTGTTTTCCATTATCACAGGGGTCAGGTAAAATTCAACATGATCACCTGATGAGTTTTTCAGAGAAAACACACATTAGATAAGCTTCTTTTAAGCAAAAATTATAGTATTATTGGAGTCCTGGTATGGCGCCAACATCAAGGTTTATTTGTACTGCAAGGTTGTCAGTTCAAACTCATCAACTACTCCTCGGAATCCCTATACAAGGTCACTATGAGATAGAACCAACTTAAAGCTACTTAACAAAAATAACATACTATTATTGATTATAGTGTTGTTGTTGTTAGGTGCCATCAAGTTGGTTCCAACTTATAGTGACACTGTATACAGTTTCTAAGAAGCAGCTGGTAGGTTTAAACTGCTGACCTTGATCATGATTTCATTGTTAATGAGTCAACAGTATGGTACACCAGAAAAAGAAAGTGATATGATATCAATGATAGAAAGCAGGAATATTGGTGGTGGAGATGGGAAAGTTGAGAGGAAGACAGGAAGCCTAACTTTTTATACCTTATGAACAGGTATGGTATAGGGTTAAAGATGGGTAGGGAGACCAGAAACAAAGATGAAGAATTGAGAATCATCATCACAGTCTTGTGGATTTTCTAAGCTGGAGGGAAAAGGAAAAACAAACAAGGAAGGCAAGAAAGAATTTACCATGACACAGAGAGGGTTGGGCTAATGGAAAAACAAAGAAAGACGACAAGAAAAGAAATTTACCATGCAGCAGAGTGAACTGAGTCATGACCTTAGATGGTAATACTGCTGAAAGGAAGGAGAGCCATAGTTTTGAGTTACAGGGTTGGTCTTCATAGGTGCTTGGCTTATTTCTTTTGATTTCACTTTCTTCCTCCGGTGTATAATGGAGATGATAATGGTGGCTCCCAGAAGACATAGCAAAAATGAATATGTGTTTAGAACAATGCCTGATAAATAGACCAAAAACAACAAAAATGGTGCTTTATGAATCAGGCTGCTAACCTCAGGGTCAGCAGTTTGAAATTAGCAGCTGTTCCACAGAAGAAAATGAGGCTTTGTGCTCCTGTAATGATTTACAGCCTCAGAAACCCTGTACAGAGTCGCTATGTGTCTCAACAGACTCCACAGCACATAACCACCATGGTAATTATCATTAAGAAGACCTAGGAGTCCTGGAAGGGTGCTATAGGTAAGCACTCTACCTCAAGGTCCGCTGGAACTGCAAAGCCAGCAGTTTAAGCTCACCAGCTGCTCCTAGGAAACCCTTTACAGGGTTGCTATGAGTCAGAACCGACTTCACAACACTTAACAACAAGTGGTGCTATAGGTTAGGCTGCTAACTGAAAAGTCAGCAGTTCAAACCCATCAGCCACTCCTTGGGAGAAGGATGAGACTGTCTGTTCCCATAAATATCTGCACTCTCAGAAACTCTGTATAAGGTCAGTATGGGTCAGAATTGACTCAATAGCAGTGGGGTTAGTTCTTGGTTTAGTTACAACCACATTATAAAGGATGAAATGATAATGATCAAATTGCCTGTTTTAGGAAACTTTGAGAAAGCATAGGTCTCATAGAGTCACCACCATTAGGCGGGTACCACCACACTAGTGCCATCTGACAGCTGGTATAAAACCCTGCCCAGGAAAAGTAACTAGCAATCTGGAAGTCTGAATCCTTGAGGATGCTCAATGGTAGTTATGGGGCTCAATGAACTGTTTTCGAGATTTTACAAAATGTGACATAGAAATTGTACATGTGGTGCTATAGGTAAATGTGCTGGACTGTAAAGTTGTTTGAACCACAAGTTCAGTGGTTGAAGCTCACCAGGTGCTCCTTGGAAACAGGGTTACTATGAGTCGGAACCAACTCGACAGCGCTCAACAACAACATCTCTTGACAAAGTTATACAGGCACGCTGAAATGTCCTATTTCCTAACTCTGGGCTGGTGTGTTACGAACTCATGCTGATCAAAAGTGTGATTGGCAGCTTTATTTACCTTTGATTAATAAAGAAAGAGGGGTCCTGGTGTGGCACTGTAGTATAAGCACTGGATTGCCAGCTGCAAGGTTGGTGGTTCAAACCCACCAGCTGCTCCTCAGAAACCTTATATGGGGTCACTATGAGCTGGAACCAACTTGACAGCACTTAACAATAAAGAAAGAAGGATATGAAGACAGACAAAAGGCCCCAAGTATAGGTTCCAGTAACAGAGAAAATTCTAAGTCTTTTCCAATTGTAGAGAGTCACTAAATCTAGGAGGTACGATTTATAGTTTATGAAATTGTTTTACCACTAAGAGTCACAAAATACATTACATTGTTAGAATATCATAATTACAAAATAGATGTAATTTGTTCACATGAAATTATTGATAATTCTCTAAGGCTAAAATCATCAGTAAGAGATGAGATGTTTGTATTAACATTAAATACTATAGAAAATAAAAACAATGTATTGCTGTGCTTTAAATTCAGTGGTCAGATTCGTTTTTTATTTTAAGTTTCTGAAAGTATCCTTTGGTAGATTCAGCATTACCTGTCAAATACATTTCAAGGGTTTTCTATTTGTTATTGTTGTTTCCTATTTCATCTATTTTATTTGTTCTAATCAATTAAAAAAATATTTTTCTGTAGAATTTGCTTTTTTATTTTATGCAGAGTTAACAAACTGTTATTAAGCTTTTCTGAGAAGACAAAGTGTTAGAATAATGAATATTTTGAATTCTATAATAAAAGAAAATACTATATTTTGCCTATAATAAAATAAAACTAAGGGGTTAGCTGACTTTTAAAATAAAATGGGTTTATTAAAAAAATTTAAGTCAGATTTCTGAAATGCCACAGCTAACCTTTTTAGGATAAGTAGGGGGAGGAGGGTGCCAACTGTGCACTGAGACTGAAGGGAAAGAGCTGCCTAGAAAACGAGAAAAACAGATGGAGTCCCTGTTACACCCCAGAAGGGGTCATTACATTAAAAACTGTCAAAATGCCAGAGCATTAACAAGATACAAACACAAGATCAAAGAGTTTTTCTACAAAACACGTCTGAAACGTGAGATAATTTTTGAAAGCAGAAGACATGTACAGTTTTCCATGGACTGTTTTTCTTATCAATGAACACTTCAAAACCCTTGTCAGAGAATGTGTAACATCACCTCCCTCTGCAAGTTCTCACCCCTTGACCATTGCCTGACTAAGCTTATCTGCCTAGATGATGGGAAACCCAGGCTGGGCAAAGTCAGTATTTATAGAGATTCATCTCTTTATTTATTCAAGATACTGATATGATAAAATAACTCAAAAGGAAAGGCTTTGGGCATAAGCTAACATGAAAAGTAACTCACCTCAAGGTTGAAAACTTTCTGGGGAAGAGCATGCTTGTCAACATCTAGGACCTCCATTTAAAATGCTGACAGATCCCAGTCAAGCACATAAACTCAGAACTGCCAGACCCCGGGCAAAAGGTGACGGGTCTTAGTTACCACTGGCCAAGGGATCAAATCAGACAGAGATAGTGACTGATTTCTAAATAAATCTTTTAAAATTATTCTTAACACTTTAAATTTGGCTTCCAAAAGAACTCAGACATAATTAAAAATAATTACTACAGCATCGTTTTTCATTTGAAAAACTGGAGACAACTTGAATGTTTATCAATATGGGGATGGTGAAATAAATTATGGCATACCCACTCTCTGGAATGTTATGTTATTGTTAAAAAATAAATAAATAAAAGATTGATCTCAACATAGTAACATGGAAAGTGGCTACAATTTTTTTTTTTGTTTTTTAGCAAAAACGTTTCAGGCCTGTATCTCATATTGCAAACAAAAATGAACTCTAAATGGATCAAAGACCTAAGTGTTAAAACTAGAACTATTAGTTTGTGGAAGAAAGCAAGGGATAACACTATGAGACTTTTAATTTTTGGTAAAGATAAAGTATCAAATACAGCTACCAATGTACAAACAGTAGAAGACAAATTAGCTAAGTAAGATCTCATAGAATTAAATAGTTATGCTCATCAGATGACTTAATCAGAGGAGTAAAAAGACAACCTACAGACTAGGGGGGAAAATCTTTGAGAACAACATATCCAATAAGGGTCTAATTTCAAAAATGTATAGAAATTTTCAACAACTCAGCAACAGAAAGTAAATAACCCGATTTTTAAAAATGGATGAAGGACATGAACACTTTTCCAAAAAGAATTATCTAAGCAGCCAACAAACACATGAAATGCTCGATGACATTAGTCACTAACCGAAAACCAAATCCAGTGCCACTGAGTCAATTCAGACTCATAGCCACCTTATACAGGGTTGTCAAGGATAAATCGTTATAGAAGCAGAAAGCCTCATCTTTTTCCCACAGAGTGGCTGGTGAGTTTGAATTGCTGACTCTGTGGTTAGCAGTCCATGCTTATCATATAGTGTGCGTATAACATGTTTAGGTAAATATTATGTATAATTTTGCAACAACAGCCAATATGCATGTGAATGTATTTATATGTATATGTATGTGTGTGTAATTAGGGGTAACAGAAATTGAATCTTAGATACAACCAATCACTTCGTGGGATCAGTTTCCTTACTTTAAAGACTTAGGCTCATAGTCCCATGGAACAACTTAAGTCAACTGGCATAATATACTTCATTAAGTTTTATCTTAGTGAAAAACACTGGACTGATGCTCTTCTAGAAATTAAAATAACTATTTTATTAAAAAAATAGAATCATTTCAAAATAGACATTGCAGGCATCAGTGTAAGGTATGTAATGCTTTGAATTATAAGGGAGCAGTAGAGGTTTTACACAAGTGAAGTAAGCAGTGGATGTTGACTTGCACTTAGAAGTCAAGGAAGCATGGCAAAGGCTACAAAGCATTTGTTAAACTACAAATTTAAAAATTATCAATAACTCATTTGGTACACTTTCAGGTTGTTACATCTTGAGAGTTGTTCAACAATGCATTTTTGTCCGTCCAATTTTTCTGTTACACTCTGTCTCCTTAGGTCAATAATTCAATCTTTACCTTAGTTACAGATTTACAAAGGGCAATCAGTAAAAATCCTAGTGAGTGAAATTTTGGGAGGGAGGATGTGAATTAAGATTTGATAGTTATCTATCTTAGCCACAAAGTTATTGACAGACTAAACTTCACTTAGCATTATCAGTTCTGTCTGTTAGCCTCCTGCTGACCAAGGTGTCTTCTCTGGGTCCAGCTGTATAAACATTCTTGACAGGCACCAATTGCATCTTTATCCTGGTTAGAAATCTTGACCTTTGCCTTGTTTTTCAATCAGTAAAACTTTGGCAAAAAGACTGAATGGTTTCTTTAGAAAATCAAAACTGAGTATCTTAATTTAATTAAAAATGGAGGTTTTGATTTAGATCTGGTCACCCGATTCAATTATGCCACTACCTTGATTTTTGAAGGTTTTCTACTCCACGGTTTATGTTCTTTATCTTCGTTGTTGTTGTTAAGTGCCGTCGAGTCAGTTCCAACCCACAGCAACCCTGTATAAAGTTTCCGAGGAAAACCTTGAACCTCTAACCTTGCAGTTCAAACTGACTTTGTAGTCCAGTGCATTAACCCACCGTGCTACACCAGGACTCCAATGAGTAGCATCCAGGGTTTTAAAAACTTGTGAGTGACCATCTAAGATAGAACTATTGGTCTTTACTCTTCTGAGCAAAAGAGAAGGAAGGAAATCCAAGACTCAGAAAAGGAACCAGTCTACAAGACTAACACAGTCTCCTCTATCCTAAAACCAGAGAAACTAGATGGTGCTACCACTACCAAAATTTCTGATCAGGACAACTATAGATAGATAGACCCTGATAAAAGAGGGGGAAATTTTGAACAGAATTTCAAATTAAAAAAAAAACAAAACCTAGACTGTTCCTACTGAGACAGCAAACTCTGAGAGTATTACACTAAGTATTCTTTAAGCCTTAAACTAAAACTGTCCACTCAAGTCACCTTTGCGCGAAATAGCAGGTTAACCCATAAAGGAAGGAATACATATCACTGCTGAGAACTGCACTCATTTATAAAAACATCCATATGAGACCAAATGGGCAACAAATATTCTCAAGCATCAGTAGAAGGTTGCTGGGTTCTAGGACTCTGTTAATGGGAATGAAACAACTAAAATGGAAATAATGAGAATGTTAATACAATTTGAATAATGTAACAAGCATCACTGAACAATATGTGTAGACATTGTTGAGTGGGAATCTGTTTTGCCGTCTAATACTTCTACCAAAAATAAAATTTTTAAAGCAAGTATCAAAAAGGCATGTGTAATATCCCCTTTCTGCAAACTTTGTATTTTATTAAACAAGTGTATTAGATGAGTCTTTTTGTACCTTCCTGGATTTCCTCTAGTGCTTCTTTCTCTCTGAATCTAACCCCAACACCCATACCATGGTCCCTACCGTAACCATTGCTTTTGCTGAGATTCCTAAGCTGGCTGGAGTTCAAGTTGGAGCCATGAGCCTGTATGGTTGATGTAACCCACTCACAGAGCCCTATCAGCAGCAAGTCAGCATTCTGTTTCTAGACTTCAGTGAAATAACACACTGTCGAGCATGGGAATTAGCTTCCTGAGTGGCTGCTAAGGAATTAAAAATGCTAGATTAGTGGTTGAAAAAGTGGTGATTTGAACCCACTCAAAGGCACCTGAAAAATCAAGATTGGTGATAAGCTTCAAAAAGTCACAGCTTTGGAAATCCTATGAAGCACAGATCTACTATGAGCACATGAGGAATTGACTAGATGGAAGCTGACAGCAACAATCTCTCTCTGGGGTGAAACCTGACCAAAGGAAAATAAGAGGTAGGAGGGAACTAAACAGAAAATCCTGCCCCCTTTCTCCTTACAGGGGACTTCTCTGAAGTGTAGTTTCTTCTTACAGGTTTTCTAGAGGCGCCTGCATGTCAGGTGCACACACCTGCCAAACTGTGTTTACCTTTGTTATCACCTCACATTGTTTTGCATCTTTCTTGCCTCACTTTCATGTTTCCTCATTCTCACCATTCTCAGTTTGCATTTACCAAATAAAGTGGACATATTTTAATTCTTCCCTCTGGCTTTCCTCTCGAGGAGATCCAGGCTGACCACAAGCTAACTAGATATATATAGATAGATTTGTTGCTGTTAAGTGCCATCAAATTGGTTCCAACCCATAACGACCCTGTATAGAGTTTCCAAGGAGCAGCTAAGCTTGAACCACCAACCTTATGGTTCAAACTGACTTTGCAGTCTAGTGCATTAGTCTATAAACCATACCAGGACTCTCTCTCTCATATATA
>NW_006408551.1:21986968-21991011 GCF_000296735.1 Chrysochloris asiatica | reverse complement strand
AGAGAGAGAGAGAGAAAGAGAGAGAGAGATTGAGAGAGAGAGAGACCTGAGAGAGTCCTGGTGTGGCACCGTGGGTTAATGTGCCAGACTGCAAAGTCATTTGAACTGCAAGGTCAGCAGTTCAAGCTCACCAGTTGCTTCTCAGAAACCCTATATAGGGTCACTATGGGTTGGAACCAACTCAATGGCACTTCACAACAACAACATATATATATGAGGATAAGTTAAAAAGTGTTTCTATGAAGTTCCAGTTCATACATGCATGGGTTTATTCCAAACAAATCATGTTTTGGCATATAACTGTGATTGGTGGATGACAACCAACAACTTCTGTCAGTAATACACTTGTCTTCATTTTATTAGGGTGCCTTCAAAAAAAAAAAGAAAAAAACAGTGACTTCTACTGAGCCAGATAAACTCACGCCAAAGAGAAAGTTATGTTATGGAGACTGTTTTGAGGAATTCCTAAGGAGTTATCTTGGCAGATTTTCTCTAAGGACACAGGACGATCCTGGTGAGTTACTATGAAACTGTTTTTAAGAACATTGAAAACTGCATTGATGAGAAAAAGGTTAGAAAAGTTTCACTGAGGAATTTTTTCCATCATGACAATATAAGTGCTCATTCTTTGAGGGAAGCACAGGGTGGCCTAACATAATACTTTCATTAAGGAATGTTACCCCTTCCGCCCTGAAACC
This sequence comes from Chrysochloris asiatica, assembly GCF_000296735.1. Taxonomy (NCBI): domain Eukaryota; kingdom Metazoa; phylum Chordata; class Mammalia; order Afrosoricida; family Chrysochloridae; genus Chrysochloris; species Chrysochloris asiatica. The sequence continues at coordinate 21,990,313 of NW_006408551.1, read as the reverse complement.
TTCAAACTTCTTTTTGTTCCCCAAACTCAAAAATATTTCAGAGGAACACAATTGGAATTCCTCAGCCATGCGCCCTTGATGTTGTATAATTGAAGAAACAATTGAAGAACACAGAAGTCTTCAGGGAAGGGTTAGAGAAGTAGAAACACTGCCTTCAAAAGTGTACAGACCTAGAAGGGGGAGATGGCAACAGTCAAGTTTCACATTTTTATCATTTTGTTTAATAAAAGTCTCAGGTGTGGCTAATCACAAGGTCAGTGGTTTGAACTCACCAGCTGCTCCTTACAAACCCTATACAGGCTCATTATCAGTCAAAACCAACTCAGAACTGACTTGATGGCACTTCTTAACAACAACAATAACATGATTTTACAGAAATACTTTTTTATTTACCTTTTTATTTATGTTGTTGTTGTTCAGTGCCGCTGAGTTGCTTCCAACTCATAATGACACTGTATAAGGTTTCGGAGGCTATAAATCTTTGCAGGAGCAGAAAGCCTCATCTTTCTCCTGAAGAGCAACTGATGGACTCAAACCACTGACCCTATGGTTTACAGTCCAGTGCTTAGCCTACAGAGCCGTATTTCCTTCTTATGTGTTGTTGTTGTTGTTGTTGTTGTTGTTGTTGTTAGGTGCCATCGAGTCAGTACGGACCCATAGCAACCTTATGCACAGCAGAACGAAACACTGCCCGATCCTGGGCCAACCTCACTATTGTTGCCATGCATATGTGAATGGACTTCAAAAAGTTTGTGGAAAAAAATCCATTACCTTTTATTCCATTTGTCTATGAACTATTTGAAGCCCCTTTGTATATACATATAGCCCAGTATCATATATCTCACCAGATACATTTTTTATCTTCATACCTTTAGTTCTAACATGGCACTTGTACATAGTAGGAGCTCAATGAACATTTCTTTCACTGAACTGACTAGATCCACTTGTCTCAATCTTCAAAGTATAAGAATATATATTATATATCCAGTGATGGGGGAGGGTAATAGCAGAGAAGGAAGGTCATACAAAATAACACCTGAATGACCTTACATTTAAAAAGCTTAAGGTTATCAACAGAGAGAACAAACGAAGTTAATCACCATACAATATTACTTAAGTCATCATATCGCAGTGTCCAAAGGGCAGCAGCAAACTGCAGTCAGACTCCTGTTACTCTATTAGTTCTAGATATAACCAATGGAACATAACTTTCAAAAGAATTCTGTACTCCTCCCAGATGATTGCCTTTAGATAATCTTTAAACCAAAAATATCTCTTGAAGTTTTCTTAAAACCAAACAATAATTTAGCTGAACTAAAGAATGTTGGACTTGAACACGGTGCTCTTTTAAGCTTTATAGAAAAGAGTTGTGGGATGACATCAAGAATATCATACAGGAAGAAAGAAAAAAGTCGTTGAAAAGAAAGAAAAGACCAAAATGGATGTCAGACTAGACTCTGATACTTGCCCTTGAGTGTAGAGAAATTAAAGTGAATGGAGAAATGAGGAGGTAAAAGCTGAACAGAACACTTCAAAGGGTCACTCGAGAAGACAAAATGAAGTATTATAATGAACTATGCAAGGACCTGGAGTTAGAACACTAAAAAAGAATAACATGCCCAGCATTTCTCAAGTAATAGTTGTTGTTGTTAAGTACTGTCAAGTCAGTTCCAACTCACAGTGGCCCTGTCTAGGGTTTCCAAGGAACAGCTGGTAAGTCTGAATCGCCGACCTTGCAGCTCAAGCTGACCTTGAGGTCCAGTTCATTATCCTGCAGTGCCACATCAGGACTCCTATGCGTTAAACATACTCTACTGAGCATCAATAACATGAAAACATTTACTTCGTATGATTTAATTATACTTTAAAAATTTTATAACAATTCCTACTTACCCACAGTCTAATTCTTTAAGGTACTTATTATTTTACCTGAGAGGAATTATAGCACAGTGAACAAGACTGTTGTTGCTGTTGTTATATGCCGTGGAGTCGATTCCGACTCATAGCGACCCTGTGCAGGGTTTCTGAGGCTGTAAATCTTTACTAGAGCAAAAAGCCTCATGTTTCTCCTGTGAAACAGCTGGTAGTTTCGAACTGCTGACCCTGTGGACAGCAGCCTAATTCGTAACCCCTATCCATCTACCTGAGTTTGAATCCCAGGTTAGTCATTTGCTGTGTGACCAAAGAACATTACTCATATAATCAATGTCCAGGTTTCTGTAAAAAAACAAAACAAGTAAAAACAAAAACAAAACCAGAAGTAGTGGTACTTACCACATTGAGTTGGGGAATGTGGTGGCTGTATACGATAAGCACCAGACGCCATCCACAAACTTCGTGGTTCAGATGCTTGGCGGATGAAAGATGAGGCTTTCTGCTTCTTCAACAACTTAAAGCTTCAGAAACCCTCTACAGGGTCACTGTGAGTCAGAACCGACTGGCTAGCACTTAGCAACCACCACCTCCACCAGTAGAGTTGTAGGGAGGAGTAATTGCGTTAATACGTGTACAGCATTTAAAATAATGCCTGGCACCTGGCAAATGACTTGAATAATGTTGTTGTCACTTATGTATTAACTCATTTAACCTGGTGACAACCCTGAGTTTGATACTAGTGTGATCCTCCTCTTACCAGTGAGAAAACAGCAATTATAATAATGATTAAATATAAAAATAATGTACCATACCATTCATACCTAAAATAGGATCCCAGCTGTAGTTGTGAACCAGATTTTAAAAGTACCTTCATGAAAAATAAAAGTTTAAGGGAAATAAGTTACATTTTGCATTGAAACAAAAGTAGCATTTGCTATTGTTTAGTGCCATTAAGTTGGTTCCAACTCATAGGGACTCTGGCTGGATAGGGTATCCAAGGAATGGCTGGTGGGTTTGAACCATTAACTTTGTGGTTATCAGCACGGTTGTTATCCTACAGTGCCACACCATGACTCATAGAGCTTTGTTGCCAATATTAAATGTGCAAGAAATACTGCAAAGATTTTTAAAATGCTTTTACTTTAATCATGAAGCAATCTTAGAAAAAGACGACCTCTAACATACAGGAGTGACGGGGACCCTGGCAGATACTGTTGCCATCTTCCTTTGCTACTATTTAAATCCTGGTGTGGTGCTATAGAAAAACACTGAACTTCTAACCACAACGTTAGTGGTTCAAAACCACCAGTCACTTCTTGGAAACCCCACACAGGGTCTCTATGAGTCAGAACTGACTCAACAGCACTTAACAACAACAACATTCTATTATAAAGGCTCCATATTGGTGCAATAATAGAAGAATTTTACCAACTTCTCCCTACTGGTACAAAAATAGAAGAATTTTACCAA
>NW_006408551.1:21976844-21985599 GCF_000296735.1 Chrysochloris asiatica | reverse complement strand
ATTGTGTGGGTCATGACAAGCTATGGACAATATTGCAAAGCATGAGTATTCTAGAACATTTAATTGTACTCATGAGGAATCTGTTCCTGAACCAAGAAGCAGTTGTTTGAACAGAGCATGGGAACACCCAGCTGCTAACCAAAAAGTCAGTTATAATTTGAACCCAACAAAGAAGTGTGTTCTTGGAAACCCTGTGGGACAATACTACTCTGTCCTATGACGTCATTATGAGTGGGGATCTACTAGACAGCAGTGGGGTAGCTCTATTCTTGATAGGCTTGAATGCTTGGCTTCAGATGCTTATAATCCACAATTTATAAATAATTAATAAAACGTTTTGTGCAGCAACCAATACTTTCATTTTGAACGGAAAGTATATCTATCAAAAAACACTTTTCTTTTTTTAACTTTTTAAGTGAATTGAGTAAAGATTCACAGGTTAGATCATCATGTTTATATTCAAAAAATAATACATGTCATTTCATTTCAAGGACTGCAATCCCCTCATGTAACATCCATTATTTCAGTTCCTCCCTCCACCTTCTTTCCCAACCCTTCTGAATTTTGTCCTCAGGTAAATGCTGCCCATTTGATTTTAAATTGTTGAGCATTTCCTGGTTTTCAGACTTCACTAGTTTTGTTGTCCTCGCTCTATGCCTATCTACTGGTTGGCTGAAAACTGAGCCTGAAAACTGGTTGGCTGAAAACAAGCGTGAACTCAGCTATAGACATGAAGGGTGAAGAAGGCCTTAGTCTCAAGTTTCTCCAGTCTCTTTCTGTCCAGTAAGTCTGGTCTTTTTCATAATTTTGAGTTTTGTTCCACATTTTCTCCCACTCTGTCCAGGACCTTCTAATGTGATCCATTTTAGAACAGTGGTAAAATGGGCACCACCTCATTCTTCTGATCTCAGAGTTGTGGGGACTTATGTTCACATGTTCCATTAATTCGTTGGATGAATTGATTCCAAGTATTTTCAGTTTTCATCACTCTTCCTTCTTCTGCACAGGGAGAGACCAATAGTTGCTCCTTAAATAGCCTCTCGTGAGCTTTTAAGCTCCCAGTCACTACTCATCTAAAGGAGCACAGTGGCTCCATATGGTAAGCATTGGACAGCAAACCACAAAGTTGGCAGTTCGAGTCCATCAGCTGCTCTGTGGGAAAAAGAAGGTCTCTGCTCCCACAAAGATTTACAGCCTCAGAAATACTACACAGGGTTGCTATGAGTTGGAACCAACTCGACGGCACTTAACAACAACTCACCAAAGTGGGATGTAGAACATTGTCTTTGTGGACTATATTATGCCAATTGACCATAGCCAAATATTTTTCTTAAAAACTTAATTTGATCCTGAGAATAATCATGTATCAAAATCCTAGTTGAAGTAAATATAACTAAAATACTTTTATGAACACTTTCCTTAAGAAATAGACGTTGAAAGATACAGTTCCACCTGTATTCTTCCTCCTTTTCCCCATATTTTAGCTGTGCCCTACCGTTTCTGAAAAAAAAAACAACCCAAGCCTGGCTCTGGGAGCAAGTAAATCCTCGTGTGGTTCTGTGGGCTAATGCGCTATACTGCAAAGTCAGTTTGAACCACAAGATCAGCAGTTCAAGCTGACCAGCCACTCCTCAGAAACCCATACAGGGTCGCTATGAGTCAGAGTTGACGGCACTTAACAACAGCAACAATAGATTGTTGCAAATGTAGAATCAGAATTTCGTAATAACTGGCGGGTCCAAATTTGAGCATCTTAGAGAAGGAGGAGATGGTAGTCAATGAGGAAAGAAGAAATATGCAGATACTGGGAATGGATATAGATAAAAGAGTTAAACTGCGTGCAATTCAAAACATATATATATATAGCTTACCAATTTCAAAAGGAAATAAAGTTCCTGAAGAGGTCCCCACACTGTGATGAAGACAAATGAATGGATTTATCTCTAAGGGTACTGGACTATTGAGTGAGTCAGAGTCGGGAGATAAAAAGTGTGGCAAAAATAAATAAATAAATACACACATGCACACAAATAAGCTTCTTAGATAGCCTCTTGTTTAGTATTGATAGTAATTATACACTCTGCAAGACAGCAAGCATTCTACATATCTTGACCTGGGGTTTTTCCTGTTCTTCATCTACTAAAGTGATTCAGTAGCTAAGGTACCTGCATTTGCAAATCTGTAGAAATGAATGTTATCATCAAACAGCCTCACTACATTGCCAGATGTGACCTGAATATTTCTTGTCCCATTTGGCTTCCTGGGCTCACTTAACCATCCTAGTAGATATTGACTTTCCCTGAAAAGTGAAGTAGATTTGAGTAGAGAGAAGAGCAGAATTAACAGGGCAGGGATGGGGAAAGGGCACTGTGCTATATGGAATATGAAGCAGGGAGGTTGGCTAATACACTTCAGAGAGATGACCCTTTCCTCCTGTCATCTGCCACTGAACTCCCAGAAGTAGTACACTTTTGTATTAATGCTGCTTCTTTACAGCAGATTGTAATCTCACCCCATCTGATGTATAGTTTGTTTATGTGTCTAGTCCCCGAGACTACACAGTGAATTACTTGGCAGAGGGATAAAGTTTTACTCGTCTTTATATCTATCTACTAGTACCAAGCTTGGCACATAGCTGTGACTTCATATTGGTTGAGTGAAGGAACCAAATGCCTCAAATACATTCTTTTCAATTCTTTTTTCTAACCTATGAAACTTTACACGTGAAATATTCTTAAAGGCTATAAAGCAAGGTAGAATGCATTGCTTGGGGCTCAAAATCCCTTCAGGGTCTGTAGTAGCAATTTAAACAATCTGATGATTTAGTTTATATTTCCAGACCTCCAGCACTGGACACAGACTTAAGAGTAAACTGAGCAAATAAAGGAGAGAGAGGGGCATGGGGACATGTGAGAACTTTTTACAACAAGTGATAAAAGTCAATGTAGATTGGATTTAAAAGTTATTTAAAATTTACATTTCTTGTAAGTAACTCTAAAGTAGGAGTTCTTACCTTGGGGGCCCATGGAACCTTAGCAAGTCCCACAAGAAATTCCAGGAAGGTGTATCTATGAAGCACAAAAACATCAAAGGTAAAATTATATATCTAAGCAAGTGCATTTTTGGAAGGCAGATGATCCATAACTCTGATTACATTCTCAAGAGGATCTATGACCCAAAAATAATACAGTCATCACTCCAAAGAGATATTTGCAAAACATGAAGAAGACATTCATCACATTATTTAAGATATTGAAAAATTAGAAATCAAATGAACTTAATCAGGGAGTGTGAACACATACATAAAACAGTAAACCATGCAAATGACCTATCATAGCACATTATCCAGCAGATACAGCAGATCACAGCAAAGATTAATTTATCATTGTTGTTGTTAAGTGCCATCGAATTGGTTCCAACTCACAGTGACCAAGTATGGGGTTTCCAAGAAGTGGTTGGTGATTTTGAACCACCGTCATACAGCATGTGTATAAAGATCTCATCTATGGAAAATAATATGCATGTGTATCTATGCATAGAATGTGCCTGAAAAGATCATCATTAAATGTTAAGTTATTGTTGGTGGGATCTGAGATGTTTTTGTATTTTCTGGATTGTTTGAATTTTCACAGTGAACATATTATTTTAACAAAACAGTGTTATTGTTGATAAGTGCTATAAAGTTGCTTCAGGCTGATAGTTACTCTGTATAGGGTTTCCAAGGAATGGTGGTGGCTTGAATTGCCAATCTTGTGGTTAGCAGTCTAGTGCTTATCCCACAGCACCACAAAACAATGGTACTACTTTTAAATTTTGGAAAAGGTATTTAGAGAAATGAAAGGAAGGCAGAACTATAATGACAACTAATAAAATCATAAAACTTGAAAATTATAAAATTTAAAGATGGCACCAGGGAAACCACTGTTCTTCTCCAAAAAGATAAGATAGTAGAATGAACCATAACACCGACCCAACATGGCAGTTCCTATATCCTAGTTTAAGTAGGTTCAAAGGGAACTGATCTTCAAAGTTCCACCTACCTCACTCTGAACTGACTTCTCTGAGAAGATACAGAGCTCTGAACAAGAATAAAATAGATGTGAGAAAGGTAGAGATCATTGCATATTTTCACAAATGATTGCACCAGTTATCCTGGTATGTGGTACAACCAGTTCATGGAAGAACTCAAACTACTCATCATCTGAATCAGATTAGAATCTTCTTTCCTCCTTAATAAACAAAGACCCACTTTTAACCTTATGTTTAAAATGTGAAATGTTCATTCCTGAGATCCAAACCCTTCTTGGAAAGACTATGTATAGATGTACATTTTCTGTGAATAGGTACTGCCCATTTCAATATTCCGTAACTGAAACTCTGATTCTCTGCCACAGGAATCTTGCTCACAACTATGCACTATCAAAGCATCCCTTCGTTTGGTGCCCCAGACATTTTACATCATGGTAATATTTATAATAAGTTAGAGGCATGCTTTTCTTTTGTCAAGTGGGAAAAGGACAATTGTAAAAGGTAAAGGCAAATTAATTTAGAAAAGGGTACATTTAAGAAAGTTGTGGGCCTGGAAAATGATTCACTTAAAATCATTCAAGCTTTATACTTCCTGAGAGAATCCAGTGGCTCTGTACCATAAACACTGGACTGCAAACCACAAGGTCAGTGATTTGAGTCCACCAACCTCTCCATAGGAGAAATATGAGGCTTTCTGTTCCTGCAAAGATATATAGCCTTGGAAACCCTTTACAGGGTTACAATGAGTCAGAACTGACTCCACAGCATTTAACAACAACAAAAAATATACCTCCTGAAAACTTTAAACTTGAAAGCATCCCTGGGGTATATGTACCTAAATTTGACCACCCCATTTACTCATAGAGTTCTGGTGTGGCACTGTGGGATAAATCACTAGACTACAAGGTCTGTTTGAACCACAAGGTTGGTGGTTCATACTCATCAGCCACTCCTTGGAAACCCTATACAGGGTCACTATGAGCCAGAACCGACTCAATGGCACTTGACAACAACAACATTTACTCATAGATGGTGGGGAAACAGAGCAGTGTAGTAGCCAAGTTAAGACTGGAACCTAGATCTTCTAACTTGTAGACTGATGGGTTTTCAGTCACACCACACTGCATTTTACTGTGACCTCGATACATCTTTTCACCTCTTTGAGGCCTATTTTTCACATTAGCAAAATGAGAGGAGCAAACTAAATGATCTTTTTGTCTCACCAAATCCAATCTTCACCTTGCTCTGGGTCCTGAGAGTCTGATATATCTAAACCACATCAGTGGGCTCCCTCAACCTGTGGCTTCTGATTGGATGCAGCCAATTGGAGGCCTTGACAGGAACATGCCAAGGAGTAAGATTGAACCATATATTTCCCTGACTCCACTGCTCTGATAGTATAGTGGTTATGAGTTGGGCTGCTAACCTCAAGGTCAGCAATTCAAAACTGCCAGCCATTCAATGAGAGAAAGATGAAACTTTCTGCTCCCATAAAGATTTATAGCCTCATCTTTTGAGACTTAGTTTCCCTGGCATACCATTATAAAATAGACACTTGAGGGGAAGAGAAAGGAATAGCCAGAAATATCACCATAGAAAGCTTGTAAGTCCATCTTCTGCCTATAACTGATTGGAATACCTAAAATGGGGCTACAGTGTGCCCAGTGAAGGAGGCTTCCTGTGGAAGCTCTGCATTACATAAGGTAGAATCCTGAACTCCATCCAGAATCTTCTGAGGTGGGAAATTTCTACTTGAAAGGATAAGCAGACCAGCGTGGAGCGGCTAGAAGAACAGAAGATATGTCTTGAAAGAAAGACTGACAGGAAAAATACAAAATAATAATGACAGTCTGACTGATTACTACAAAAACAAGCAAGTTGCTTGCCCAGGAGACATCAAGGCAAGTGGCTGAGTCCCCTCAGGGCAAACCTCCTTCCAAGACTAAGTCTCAGTGGGAATATAGGAGCAGACATGCGCTCTGATTGGTAACCACATTTGTCACTGATAAGGGGAAGTGAGGAAAAAACAGCAATGAAGCGGTGAGCTAAGCCCTACAACATTCAATAGACTCCTGTGAACCCAGAGGGAGACCTGGTTGGCCAGCAGTGTGGCAAGACCTGGGGACTCTTGGACCCAGAGTCAGTGACATAGCCACAGAGGACTAGAGTAGAGAATGAAGCATCCAACTGATAAGAAGAGAGGGCATATGCATAAGAACACCAACACTTGCAGATAATACCCACTTGACCTGGCTTCAATGACTAGAGGATCAGAGCTCAACTAGAAGAAGAAAGAAAAGGAAAAAAGAGTAATCTGATACAATTTGATGAACTTGACCTACACCTATGGATGCAGTAGCTCAAAAAAGGGAACAAATCTTTACAGAGAGGATCATTCCCACCCCCTCCATAAACAGAGTAGACAGGGATAGGCAACTTGGACATTGGCTACCTAAAATTGTGGGGGAGGGGAGGCTACAAAGGCAAGAAGTGACTGGCTTACAAGCTTTCAAGAGGCAGCCTAGATCCAGAGGGTGTGGAGGAAGGTAGAATCTCCACTGAGTATTATCCAATCTGTCTGGGTGGGGCTGATGAAAGGTGATGCGGATAGGTCTCTTGTGATACAATAGTGAATCATTGTTATCAGGACTGATTATGAGGGTTGGAAATGTAAAGGTAGACATTTTGTAGCAAGGAGGGGAGTGATTAACTTTGCAGTCCAGGAGTGGAGGTCCCTGGGACCTTCAAGGGAGAAGAGTGGAGAGCGGGACCCTACCCAGAGAAGCAGTGACACCAGAGATGGAGGCAGAGATGGAGCAGCTGGGGATGCTAGACCCAGAGAGGGAGAGGGACTGTGTGCTGACGACCGGGAGGCAGGCTTGCAGGGTATACCATTTGGTTGGTTGATGATGCAGGGAGGGGATTATAACTATGGCAATGAAACGATATACGATAGGATGAATGTAAAGCTAATATTCTCCCATGTAAACTGTCACATAATTCACAATAAAACATTTTCAAAGAAAAAGAGTAAAAAAAAAAAAGATTTACAGCCTCAGAGTCACTATGAGTAGGAACTGACTGCACAGCCCACAACCACCAAACACCACCACAGCTTAATTATTGTTATTTGGTTATATCCTGCCTCTGCATCATGTCTAGCATTCCTTTCATTCCTCTCTGGTTTCCAATAACTTCTCCCACTCCTTGTCCCTTCAGGAATAGGAGTTGTAACCATTTCCCAAATAATTGCACTCCCAACCTCCTGTCCTCATCATTCTCATCTTTAAATTGCTTTTTTTCTCTAGGAAAGGAGAGTGACAAAAGGCAACTCAACTAAACAGTCTCAGTTTCCTTCCTTACCTCTTAAAACATTTTTGATCAGTCTCTGAAAATATATTAGCATTGATATAATAGCTTTGTTGTTGTTGGGAATGCCATGGAGTCAAGTCTATTCCAACCCATAACAACCCTGTGTAGGGTTTCCAAGCTGAGCTTGAACCACTGCCCTTACAGTTCAAATAACTTTGCAGTCTGACGCATTAGCCCACAGCGCCACACCAGGTGTAAACTGAATTCTTTATTCCAGTTTTTCCCGTTGTCTCATTAATCTCCTGTTTCTAGTGCATGATCCCATTGCCATATCTCCTTAGCCTCCACAAGTCTACGACAGCACTTCAGTCTACCTTTTTCCCCTTGACCTTTTTTAAGTGTATCAGTTATTTTATAGTGCATTAGAGTCATGTATGTTTTTCTGATATTTTCTCAAGGCTAGATTGAGGTGGTTCATCTCAGGAAAGAATATCAAAGAAGTGAATTTGTGCCCTTATCAATGCATCATGTTAAGGATACATGATGTTAGCATGATTTATTAGTGGTGAGTTAACTTTGATAGCTTCGTTATGTGGTATTGGACAAAATTGCATCTCTACAAAGTTACTATTTTCCCTTTATAATCAAAAGTATCATGTGGGGAATTACTTTGAGATTATATAAATATCTTGCTTCTCAGCATAATTTTATTCACTACTTTTAGTATTCATTGATGATTCTTGCCTGTAACAATTATTACTATAATGTTTGGCTAATGATGATTTTCTATTTCCATCATTCCTTCTATATTTATTAAAGAAGATTAGTTTCTTCCTTTTATTTGTTTATGCACAGCTGTGTGGATTCAGGAACATTTATCTTATTTTTAGGTTATAATCTATTACTATCATTATTTTTTAGCTCAATCTGATAACTGGGAATTCCACCAAGTTGGTGTCTATGTCTTTTCAATGTGTCTCATTATTTTTTAGTATTCCCTTACTTTCTGGTATCACATCTTGTATTTTTTTCTAAAACCAACCATTCCTCTAGGATACCCCTTTACTTATTTGTTTAATCCTAATGTGTGTATGTATGTATTTTTATATGTATATTGTTGTTAAGTGCCACTGAAAAGAATAATTGTCTTTTCATTCCATTTTTCCACAAACTTTTTGAAACTCACTTGTGTGTGTGTTTATGTTAGTACATTGTAATTAGATGGCATTAAGCTTGCTCTGACTTACTGGTGCCTATGCTCTGGTAGCTCTGGTACAAATTGGGCTGTGAACTGCAAGGTCAGCAGTTTGAAACTACCAGCTTCCATGGGAGAAGGCTGAGGCTTCCTGCTCCTGTAAAGATGTACAGCCTCAGAAACCCTATACAGAGTCACTATGAGTCAGAACCTACTCCA
>NW_006408551.1:21975308-21975756 GCF_000296735.1 Chrysochloris asiatica | reverse complement strand
GTCCCAGAACTCTGAACCACATATAAAGGAATATTTAGAAGGTTGGAAGGCTTACAGCTGGGGGGATTTGTGGCAGAACCAAGAAATCTATTGCTTTCTAGTCCAGGACGCTCAGCTGCTCCAGGAGCCATCATCTTGGGTGAGACCAAGTGAAGGAAGGATCAGAGCAGCCACAGACGCCTAGCAGAACCACAGAGATAAAGGTGTGGACATTCTTTTCTGTTGGTAGCTGTTCATTGGTCCCTTGCTGTCTGTGCACCTCCATTCTGGTGACTACAGGGGTACCTGAGCTAGTGGACACCCAAACCCCACCCTCGGAAGGTACTACTACCCATGCACACAGATTGCCTCAAAATTTAAAGAGACAGTTTCCAATTAAAACCAAACAGCCACAGCCGGCCCTGAACTAATTCCAACTAGAAAAAAGGACTGAACGGGGATTGTGGAG
>NW_006408551.1:21957973-21959264 GCF_000296735.1 Chrysochloris asiatica | reverse complement strand
GGTTTTTGCTAATACTTTCATGCAGCTAGGACTTCCTCCTTCATTATAATCAGTTATTGATCATATGCTACCACCTGACATGGCTGAACAGATACAGTAACTCTGTGTATACCTTCCATCTTCTTTTGATGCTTTCTACACACACACACACACACACACACACATATTGCTGTGTGTACCATTGAGTCAATTTCGACTCATAGATATCCTGTATAGGGTTTCTGAGGCTGTATATCTCTACAGGAGCAGAAAGCCTCATCTTTTATACATATATTTGTGTGTGTATGTATATATGTATGTTGTTGTTATTGTAAAGTGCCATCGAGTCAGCTCAGACCCATAACAACTTTCTGAGGAGCAGCTGGTGAGCTTGAATAACCTTACAATTCAAACGGTTTTACAGTCTGGTGTATTAACCCACAGTACCACACCAGGACACCATATATATATATATACATTCATATAAAGTAGTTTCAGAATTGTTAAGCCATATCCCTGTGAAATACACATTTACTAACTAGTTACAATATTTGCTTACTATTATCTCTAGTCTTGCATTTGTGGGGCATGGTGGTACTATACAATAAGCACTGGACTGTGAACCATGAAGTCCATGGTTTGAGCCCACCAGTCTCTCCGCAGAAGGAAAATGAGGCTTTCTGCTCCTGATACGATTTAAAGTCTTATGAGACCTGGGGACTCCTGGGCCCAGGGGCAGGGACATGGCCCCAGAGGACTAGAACAGAATGTGAAGCATCCAGCTGATATGAAGTGAGAGAAGATGCACAAGAACACCCACACTTTCAGAAAGCACCCATTTGACCTGGTTTCAATGGATGGATGATCAGAACACAACTAGAGGAAGAAAGAAGAAGAAAAAAAGAGTAATCCACTATCATTTGATAAACTTGACCTAAGCTTGTGTATGCAATATGACAAAGGAATGAACAAATCTTTACAGTGAGGATCATTCCCACCCCCTTGGTATACAAGGTCGACAAGGATGGGTAACTTAGGCATTGGCTACCCAAAATGAGGGGTAGGAGGGGGGCTACAAAGGCAAGAAGTGACTGGATTTCAAGCTTTCAATTGGGAACCTAGTTCTAGAGAGTGTGGGGAAAGGTAGAATCTCCACTGAGTTGTTTCTAACCTGTCTGGATGTTGTTGTTGTTGTTGTTAAGTGCCATCGAGTCGGATCCGACCCATAGCGACCCTGTACAGGGTTTCCGAGGCTGTAAATCTTTACGGGAGCAGAACGCCTCATCTTTCTCCCGCGGAGCGGCTGGTAGTT
>NW_006408551.1:21956614-21957873 GCF_000296735.1 Chrysochloris asiatica | reverse complement strand
ACACACACACACACACACACACACACATATTGCTGTGTGTACCGTTGAGTCAATTTCGACTCATAGATATCCTGTATAGGGTTTCTGAGGCTGTAAATCTCTACAGGAGCAGAAAGCCTCATCTTTTATACATATATTTGTGTGTGTATGTATGTATGTATGCTGTTGTTATTGTAAAGTGCCATCGAGTCAGCTCCGACCCATAACAACCTTCTGAGGAGCAGCTGGTGAGCTTGAATAACCGTACAATTCAAACGGCTTTACAGTCTGGTGCATTAACCCACAGCACCACACCAGGACACCATATATATGTATACATTCATATAAAGTAGTTTCAGAATTGCTAAGCCATATCCCTGTGAAATACACATTTACTAACTAGTTACAATATTTGCTTGCTATTATCTCTAGTCGTGCATTTGTCCATGGTTTGAGCCCACCAGTCTCTCCGCAGAAGAAAAATGAGGCTTTCTGCTCCTGATAAGATTTAAAGTCTTAGGAGACCTGGGGACTCCTGGGCCCAGGGGCAGGGACATGGCCCCAGAGGACTAGAACAGAGTGTGAAGCATCCAGCTGATAAGAAGTGAGAGGAGATGAGCAAGAACACCCACCCTTTCAGATAGCACCTATTTGACCTGATTTCAATGGATGGATGATCAGAACACAACTAGAGGAAGAAAGAAGAGGAAAAAAAGAGTAATCCACTACAATTTGATGAACTTGACCTAAGCTTGTGGATGCAGTATGGCAAAGGAACGAACAAATCTTACAGTGAGGATCATTCCCACCCCCTTGGTATACAAGGTCAACAAGGATGGGTAACTTAGGCATTGACTACCCAAAATGGGGAGGGGAGGGGCGGATCTACAAAGGCAAGAAGTGACTGGATTTCAAGCTTTCAATTGGGAACCTAGTTCTAGAGAGTGCAGGGAAAGGAAGAATCTCCACCTAGTTGTTTCTAACCTGTCTGGATGGGGCTCATAAAAGGTGATAGGGATAAGACTCTTGTGATTCAATAGGGAATGATTGCTATCAGGACTGACTGTGAGTGTTGGACACATAAACATAGACATTTTGTAACAAAAGGAGGGGAGTGGTTGATTTTGCAGTCCAGTAGCAGAGGTCCCTGGAACCATTAAGGGAACAAAACTAAGTGCAGGACCCTATCCAGAGAAGCAGTAATGCCAGGGATGGAGGCAGAGGTGATAAAGATGACATGAAGAAAAGGAGCGGCTGGGAACTCTAGACTCAGGGAGGGA
>NW_006408551.1:21950034-21956514 GCF_000296735.1 Chrysochloris asiatica | reverse complement strand
ACCTGATAAAAGATGATAGGGATAAGACTCTTGTGATTCAGTACGGAATGATTGCTATCAGGACTGACTGTGAGTGTTGGAAATGTAAACATAGACGTTTTGTAACAAAAGGAGGGGAGTGGTTGATTTTGCAGTCCAGTAGCGGAGGTCCCTGGAACCAATAAGGGAACAAAACTAAGTGCAGGACCCTATCCAGAGAAGCAGTAATGCCAGGGATGGAGGCAGAGGTGATGAAGATGACGTGAAGAAAAGGAGTGGCTGGGAACTCTAGACTTAGGGAGGGAGAGTGGCTGTGTGCTGGTGGCCGGGGGGCAGGAGTGCAGGATATACCCTTTGGTTGTTTGATGATGCATGCAGGAGATTGTAATCATTGCAATGAAACAAAATACTATGGGATGAATGTAAAGCTAATGTTCTCCCTTGTAAACTATCACATAATTCACAATAAAAACTTAAAAAAAATTTTTTTTTTAAGTTTTAGAAATCAAATACAGAGTCGCTATGAGTCGGAGTCAACTCCACAGCACTTAACAACCACAGTCTTATATTGTACAGTTAACATATTCTTTTTCTAAGTTAGTTGGATCAACCCTAACTCTTTCAGTTGTTGTTGTTGCTAAGGGCCATTGAGTCAGTTCCAACTCAATATCAGCCCTGTATAGAGTTTCTGAAGAGCAGCTAGTGGGTTTGAACTGTCGACTTTGTGCTTCCCAGTCCAGTCCTGATGAAATAGTTAGATTAATTTGTTACTTCTTGTATTCAAATTTGAGCCCTCTCACATCCTGGTGTTTTAATTTGGGACAGGGTGGTATGGGGAAGAGTATGTGAAACATCCTCATGGTTCTAGGAGTCAGAGCCATCCAGAAAGGTATGTAAGATAAGTATCACTCTCCATCCACAACCCTGCTGACCCATTTCTGTTTCCCCATTCTTTTCATTCTGTTACCAACCACTCCCCGTCAGCAACCAATCTTGTTCAGTTTATTCTCCCTATATTTCTTTCACACAAATGAGCATATACAAGCATATTTTATCTCCCCTTTTTACTTTCATAAAACGTAGCATACTATGGATACACTTGTGGACTTGGTTGTACTTAGCAGTACATCCTAGAAATAATTCCATGTTCATTCATAGAATCCTTTATTGTTACTTTTTACATAGTACTTCATTTTGTGAAGGCTTAATAGTTTGTTATTGTGGTACCATAGAATAAACTGCAAGGTCAGTAGTTCAAATCCTCTACAGGGTGAATATGATTTGGAACCAACTCAATGAAAAACAACAACAGTTTATTCATCCACTCTCCTATGTATGTGCAGTTAGGTTCTTTCTAATATTTTACAATTATAAATAATTATGCAATTAGTAACTTGCTGCATATGTTTTTCATGTTTCAGAAAACTTAACTTTTATTGTATCCTCCTATAATGAAATGAAGCTCTGATAAAGGGGAGTTGCCTTGTCACCAAACATACCTCATGTTCCTAAAGGCAGGATTTTATGTTTTTGTAGGATTTTAGTGATTCAAACCTGTTCCTGGGAAACCCTATATAGAGTCGCTATGAGTCGGAACCTACTTGACAGCACTTAACGACAACAATGAAGTCCAGAAGCTTTTATGCAATTCACTTTCATGTTAATTATTAATATGTGTGGGAAAATCAGGATGAAGGAGAACTATTGTAAAATTATCAGAGTCTATAGGAAGACCCCCAATGAGATGGATTGGCCAAGTGGCAGCATCAGTGGACTCAAGCATGGCAACAGTAGTGAGGTTGGCCCAGGATCAGGCAGTGTTTCGTTCTGCTGTGCATGAGGTCGCTATGGGTCAGTACCAACTCAATGACACCTAACAACAACAACATAGGAATGGTAAATAGTGAAGAGAGGAGGTTACTTAATTCTCAGTTACTTTTATTTTCATCTCACATATTAAACTATCTAAGAGTGTGCTCTGAGATACCATCTTAATAGTGAATACAAGCTTCCATACTTCTTATATACTATTACTTATCTTGACCAAAAATCACATCCCATATCCCAGGAAACACTTTATGGAGCATGAGAATGATATCATCACCACCGAGACGATCATCAAAGAACATTTACTTATTCATCCTTTCATTATGTACCTTGTCATCTTAATGGGTGACCAACGCATTTGTCACTGGCATGGGGAGTATTTAGTTCTATGCCTGGAGCAGGATGATGCTATGGAATTGTTAACAGGATGTAGGAGGAACCAAACACACCAACTACACCTCAGAAACTCTATGCAGGGTCGCTATGAGTCAGAACTGACTCTATGACACTTAACAACTCAACACTGAAATCCTATCAGCTGTTCTACTCTGTCATACAGGTTCATTGTAAGTTGGAATCTACTCCACAGCACATAACAGAAATTCAAGTGAGTGATACCACATCAAATGCAAATGTAGCATTCTACAAGACAGAAAGAATGTGAAATCAGTACTCAGAAATTCACTAAATATGATGTCTGTAGCTCTTTGGAGTGCTGAAAACTCCAAGCCTATACAGGAAAAATGTTGAGTCTTCTTCTTATTCAATAAAAACTATTATATTCAATAGAACTATTTGATGGGCTGAAAATCTGAATAAAACTATGTATTCATGTTCTCATTTCACAAATATTTATTTATTTAATGGCTACTAGATGTTAGGAAGTCTGGTGTGGCACTGTGGGTTTATGCATTGGACTGCAAGGGCGGTTTGAACTGCAAGATTGGCAGTTCAAACTCACTTGCTGCTCTTTGGAAACTCTATATAGGGTTGCTATGAGTCAAAATCAACTCGACAGCACTTAACAATAGATGTCAGACATTTTGCTGGGCATTGAATATAAAGTAATTAACAAAATAGTTATAGAACCTGTTCTCATGAAATTTACAAACAAAGGAAAGAGATATAATAAACAAGTTGTTGTTTGTTAACCCCCACTGAGTTGGCTTGGACTCACAACCACTGTATATATAACTGAACAAAATGCCCCTTCATAATCATTGGTATGTTTGATCCTTTGTTGTCAATCCTTTGTTGCAGCTATTAATAAACAATATATAATTACAAACTTGACAAGTGATAAAAGATATGAATAAGATACTGCTCTGGAGGAGTCCTGGAGTTCTGGTGTCACACTGTAGGATAAGCATTAGACCACTAACTGCAAGGTTGTCTGTTCAAACCCACCAGCTGCTCCTTAGAAACCCTACACAGGGTCTCAATGAGTCAGAACTGACTTGGCTTTTAACAACAACAACAACATGGAACCTTAGTGGTATTGTAGGATAAGCACTAGACTGTTAACTGTAAGGTCAACAGTTCAAACCCACCAGCCACTCCACAGGAGAAAGATGAGGCTTTCTGCTCCTGTAAAGGATCCCGATGAGTTGGAATCAGTTTGATTAGGATGGATGGAGATTAAAGGAAGCGCTACTCTACTTGAAATATGAGGACTCAGCCAAGTGAGTGAGAGATTGCAAAGAGAAAGACCTTCACAAGAAACTGGTGTTTACTGCCAAGATTCGGCTTCATACATACACGTGCACAAGTGCTTCATACACACACACACACACACACACACACTAACACACATCCCTCCCACCATCAATTTACAGGTCATATAAGAAGTGAGTAAAAAACATCTAAAATTTTGTTGTTGTTGTTGTTGTTAAGTGCCATAGAGTCGGTTCTGACCCATAGCGACCCTATATAGGATTTCCGAGGAGCAGCTGGGGAGCTTGAACCGCCGACCTTACAGTTCAAACAGCTTTGCAGTCTGGCACATTAACCCACAGCACCACACCAGAACTCCAAAGAGATTACAGTAGGCAAGGAAAAATATTGTGATCAATTTACATTCAATAATTGGTCATTTGAGAACCATAATATAATTTAAATTATAAGTCATCATAGAGTGAACATTCTCTTATCATTATGTTGCTGTTGTTGTTATGTGCAGTGGAGTCGGTTCCGACTCATAGCGACCCTGTACAGGGTTTCCCAGGCTGTAAATCTTTATGGAAGCAGAAAGCTGCTGACCTTGCGGTTCACAGCCTGATTTATAACCACTATGCTACCAGAGCTCCTTTATCATTATATATATGTGTGTATATATATATTGTTATGTGGTGCTGTGGGTTAATGCGCCAGACTGCAAAGCTAGTTTGAACTGCAAAGTCATCAGTTCAAGCTCACCAGTCGCTCCTTGGAAACCCTATACAGAGTCGCTATGGGTGGGAACCAACTTGATAGCACTTAACAACAACAACAATATACTGTTGTTGTTGTTGTTGTTAAGTGCTATCAAGTCAGTTCTGACTCATAGGCATTCTGTTTAGGATTTCTGAGGAAAGGCTGATGGGTTTGAACCATCAACTTTGCATATACACACTGACTTTGCATACACACACACGTATATGTATACATACACATATGAGACAGCTTCAAAAAGGACCCTAGCCTCATGGAAAGAGAAAGGCTGTGTGCTAATGACCAGAAGGCTGGCCGACTTTCAGAATGTGCCCTTTCCTTGTTTAAATTATTAAATTATTATATATTCCCGAGTGTTTTTGTGTTAAAAAAAAAAAAAATCCCAGAGGTAATCGCAGTAGATACTGTGAAATGATGATGCTTGGAGGGGATTGTAATTATTGCAATGAAACAAAATACAGTAGAATGAGTGATTTTTCTCCTATGTAAACTATCACTCAAGTCACAATTGTTGTTGATGTTAGATGCCATCAAGTCGGAACCGACTCATACCGACCCTATGCACAGCAGAACGAAACAATGTCCGATCCTGGGCCAACCTCACTGTTGTTGCCAAGCTTGAGTCCATCAATGCTGTCACTTGGCCAATCCATCTCGTTGGGGGTCTTCCTTTTTTTCTCTGACCCTCCAACTTACCAAGCATGATATCCTTCTCTAGCAACTGTTCTCTCCTGATAATATGTCCAAAGTATGAGAGATGAAGTTTGGCCATCTTGGCCTCTAAGGAGAGCTGTGGCTGCACGTCTTCCAAAACAGATCTATTAGTTCTCTTGGCAGCCCATGGCACTTTTAGTATTCTCCTCCAACACCATACTTCAAAGGCATCAATTCTTCTATGGCCTTCCTTATTCACTGTCCAGCTTTCGCATCCATATGAGGTTATTGAAAATACCATGGCTTGGGTCAAGTGAACCTTAGTCCTCAAGCTGACATCTTTGCTCTTCAACACTTAAAAAAGTTCCTGTGCAGCAGATTTGCCTAGTACAGTATATCATCTGATCTCTTGACTGCTGCTTTCGTGAGTGTTGATAATTGATCCAAGAAGAATGAAGTACTTGACAACTTCAATCTTTTCACCACTGATAAGAATGTTGTTTATTGGTCCAGTGGTGAGGATTTTTGTTTTCTTGACATTGAGATGTAATCCATATTGAAGGCTGTGCTCTTGGATCTTCATCAGTAAATTTTTTAAGTCCTCTTCACTTTCAGCAAGCAAGGTTGTATCATCTGCATATCGCAGGTTGTTTATGAGTCTTCCTCCAATCCTTCATAGAACCCAGCTTCTCGTATTATTTGCTCAGCATACAGGTTGAATAAGTATGGTGAAAGAATACAACCTTGTCGCACATATGGTACCTCTTGAAATGGTTGAACATTAACCATTTCCTTTTGGTACAATGACTCTGTTTGCAAAAAGTCATTAAGAAGACAAGAAAGAAGGAAAAGGTCAAAATGGATGTCAGAAGAGGCTCTGAAACTTGCTCTCCAGCATAGAGATGCTAAAGTAAATGGACGAAATGAGGAGGTCCAAGAGCTGAACAGAAAATTTCAAAGATCAGCTAGAGAAGATAAAGCCAAATATTATAATAAAATGTGCAAAAATTTGGAACCAGAAAACCAAAAAGGAAGAACATGCTCAGCATTTCTCAAGATGGCAAAACTGAAGAAAAACAATTCACAAACAAAGCTTTAAAAAAAAAAAAAAAAGTTCATGGACAACTTCAATTATCTTTTAATTCTATTTTTCCATGATCTTTGAAGCCCCCTTGTTATCTATATGTCCTGGTGTGGCACTGTAGGATAAACACTAGACTGCTATCTGCCAAGTCGCTGTTTCACACCTACCAGCCACTCCTCAGAAACCATATACAGGGTTGCCATGGATCGGAACTGAATTGAAACACTTAACAGACAATAACAACAACGTATAAATTGTTGCCCTTCTCTAGTCTATGAGGGTAGTTCAACAAGTCAAAAAGTTTCTTTATTAAAAGTGCCTATTATTTTATAGCAATACTTTTTGACTCATCCTCATGGGTGTGTATGAGGGAGCTTCAAAAAGATTGTGGAAAATGGAATTAAAAGCTAATGGAATTTTTTCACACACTTTTTGAGGCTTTCTTATGTATGTGTGTGCATTTAATTTGTTTGCTTTTACTTGCTACCTTCTCCTTCTATATTGTA
>NW_006408551.1:21947556-21949249 GCF_000296735.1 Chrysochloris asiatica | reverse complement strand
TCAAGCCATGTGAGATCCCAACTTCAGTAGCTATCACAGTAATGGTAATTCTGTGGTCTTCTTCCACCAGTTCTGGACTTCAGCCAGTTTCTTTATTCATTAAGGTTGATGATCTTCCTTCTCTTGGCTCATCTTTGAGGTCTTCCCAACCTTCCTTAGAGTGCTCAATCCATCTGAAAACTGTTGTTTTGTGTGGGGCAACACTCCCATAAACTGGCTGCAAACCTTCAATGGTTTAGAAAGATGTCCACTTGAGTTTTGCTGTTAAAAAAAAATTGTTGTTCTCTCTGAGACAAAAAGTATCCTTCTTTGGTTACTTCTGGTAAGATGGCCTACTAGGCACACTACATGCTCTACAACAAAGACACAAGTGACCATATGAAGATGAAAATTATAATAACGGAACCCTGAAAGGATCACAAAGTAGACTGAATACCACATATGAAAAGAAGTTGAACAAAAGCAGCAAGAGAGAAGATAGATGGATGACTGTCAGTTGGCCTGATGATGTCATTTTGAACTTTAGTAAGCAGTGGTTAGTAGAGGCAGCAGCCTGTAACACAAACACACTCTAATGGCTGGCAATGAGAAAGATGGGATTTTCCCTTGTTCCTCATACCCTCCTAGTGACCAGTAAGTGTGGTCAGCCCCCATCCTCACCTACCCATTAGCCAGTGACAGTCCCTGCCTTACAAAGCCTGGTTTTGCCTGAGATAGAGCCATACCTCCTCCAAGTCTGGAGGCACCAGCAATCCACTTCATTAGACAAGCAAAACATACAGAGCTGGGGCCCAAATACGCCTGAGAGGTAAGAACTCCTTCAATAATCAGCCACCCTGCCCCCAGTTGCCCTCTGGGGCTGAAAGAGTTCCTCCCAGAGCAGGCCATCTTCTGAGCCAGCAAGAACTACTTCCATATTAGAAGCCCTGACCCCAGACAACACTTAGGTTTGCATGAACACTATCTAGGACCCCCTCCTCCCTTCTGGTGGAGTTTGACAGCCCATACTGAGTGCCTTGCCCCCCACAGTTTTGCCTCTGAGTCCTGCCCTTGGCCTACTTTCCCCCCTTCTCTTCTTTTCTTTCCCTGTCCTTGTTTTTATCTTTCTTTCTCTGCTTATCTTTTCTTTTCTGCTTTCTCTTTTCTTTATTCCCTTCCCCCTTCTTTCTCTTTTTTATCCTTTCTCTTGTTTTGTTTTGTTTTTGTTTTTAGGATTCTAGTTTCTTTTAACTTTGCTTCTTGTATTCTTTTCCCTTTTATCTTTTCCTTGGCTTTTTTTCTTCTTTTTAGTTATTAAATTCTTTTTTTCTTGCTTTTGTTTGCCTCCTTTTCCTAAGCTATTTTATTTTATTTTTCACTGTGTTTGGTTGCTGATGTGGTCCAGTCACACCCAAACCTTCTGCATACCACTTTTTGGACAAGGGCAACTATCTACTCTTATATCACCTGATCAAAGATAGGCAGCAGCTAATACCAGCCATGCCCACCCTGACTGTGCTATATGAACAGAGAACTACACATACACATACATTTTCTATAACAACCATCAAGAGACAGGTAGTGAGTGCCTAAGAACACACCAACACAGTCATCGGTTAAATCAAATATAACAATACCACAATGTCTCAGAGAAAACCGACTATTTCAGTTCACACAAAGAAACAAGACCAAGTGGTTCAAACAAACAACCAAA
>NW_006408551.1:21938908-21945841 GCF_000296735.1 Chrysochloris asiatica | reverse complement strand
ATGTATGACTTTGTCTTCTTGAGCTTCATACATGAGCAATTTGTAAGCCACCACAGTACGACAAGGAGTCCTGGTGTGGCACTGTGGCTTAATGCACCAGACTGC
This sequence comes from Chrysochloris asiatica, assembly GCF_000296735.1. NCBI lineage: Eukaryota > Metazoa > Chordata > Mammalia > Afrosoricida > Chrysochloridae > Chrysochloris > Chrysochloris asiatica. Next base: position 21,945,736 of record NW_006408551.1, on the reverse strand, counting down.
AAAGCCATTTCAACTGCAAGGTCGGTGGTTCAAGCTCACCAGATGCTCCTCGGAAACCCTATACAGGGTCACTATGGGTCGTAACTGACTCAACGGCACTTCACAACAACAATAGTACAACAAAGTGACATGAGTGGTGGAGAGTCAAGGTTGTTGTTGTTGTTGTTGAGTGCCAGCAAGTCAGTTCTGACTCATAGCAACCTGTATAGGGTTTCTGAGGAGCAGCTGATGGGTTTGAATGGCCTTGTGGTTCACAGTTCAATGTTGCTCCTACAGTGGGACACGGTAAGTCTGAGGTACTGTGTATAAAATTAAAGAGGACAGTTGAGTAATCCTGGAGAAAGAAGATGGTGCCTGTGACTAGGTGGGAGCAGTATGGATATGAAGGTGAGATGAGACAGTGAGATGACAGAAATTCTTAGTATATTCTGAAGGTTGAACCAACAGGACTTGGTAAAGATTGGATGATGTGTGGTGTCAGAGATACAGGAGCTGAGGATAATTGCAGAGTTTTTTGGCTTTTAGAAGAAAGGAATTTTCATACATGAAATTGGAAAGGTTGCAGGCGGAAGTTTTTTGATGGAAATATGTTGGGTTTGAGATCTATGGGAACTTCAAGTATGAGTCTGCAGTTTGGGTGAAAGGTCTTAGCTGGAAGCATACATTTAAAAGTCACCATCAAATTAGATTTTTATTATATATGATTAAGTATGAAGATATGTTATTTTTAATGAAAAATTATTTGAGGCTATTGTAGGAGACCATGGTTGTAAAAAGTTAAGGAAAGGTCTTCTCATTAAAAGAAACATTCTACGATGTGGCGCTGTGGGATAAAGCACTAGACCACAATGTTGGTTTGAACTGCAAGGTTGGTGGTTCAAATCCACCAGCCACTCCCTAGAAACCCTATACAGGGTCACTATGAATTGAAACCAACTCAATGGCCCTTAACAACCACAACAATGATGATTACCAGGGGTGAGAGGGAAGGGAAAATTATTCACTGGATAGAGGGTCAACACTTGTTAACTCGGGTGATGGGGAAGGCAACATACAACAAGATGGAGGTTAGTACAGAAAAGATAAAGGTAGAAGATGCAGAGAAGAGTGCACTAGTTAAAGTGAACAGAGGTACATAAAATAGACTGCAGTCATTGTAATGACACAAAATGTATAATCTGTTGAATATGGGACTGATGATCTGTAAACCTTCACTCAAGTCACAATAAAACATTTTTTTAAATCATAATGGATGGACATTTACCCAAGGACAATAGGAGTCCTGGTGGGGCACTGTAAGGTAAGCACTGGACAGTTAACTACAAGGTTGGCAGTTCAAATTCACCAGCCACTCCTTGTAAACCATATACATGCTTGTTATGAACAGGAACTGACTCAACGGCATTTAACAACAGTTACCACCCAAGGATAATGTTCAAAAAGGTTCGGAAAGGAGGAGGAACAGAAATAAAAATCACAGGGAAGAAGTAGGGTAAGTGATGCTACACTGAGGGGTTTGCAATCAGTGAGATGATATGAAACATATGTGATTTGTTGGATTCAAAACTGAGGATCTGCTTTGTAAACCTTCACCCAATTCACAGGGAAAAGTTGTAGATTTTTTAATTATTTGAAGCAAAAACTGAAGTTTCTCCTTTATCCTCACTTCTTCATTCCAAACTTTCTATCTCCTCTCCGGCAGTAACCACTATTAAAGAACTGCCATATTAAATAATATTTTTTCTTTCCCCCATTAATTTTACCACATCAGAAATGGTGTTTTAAAGTTTTCAAAGTATTTATGCATAGACTTTTCCTTTATGTTCCCATTACTCATATAAATCTCATGTCCAGAATGGCCACCATCAACCATTATGGTGGTGAAGTAGCAAAATTTCATAGCTGTTTGGAATAAACAATATACTGGAATTTGAATGCCCTTTATAACTAATTTTTATTTGATTTTATGTTGCATTTTTTTTTCTCTCTCTTAACGATCAGGATTGTATTTGAGCTAAAAAGTACCGTCCATTTAAGAAATGTCATTGATTGTACAGTACGGGATACACTTTCAGCACCATAGTAATAAATCTCTAGGCTCTAAGCTTTCATCTCTAAAATAGAACAAAGTTTCTGTGCCTTCCATTAGAAAGTGATAACCTTCAGAATTTGAACTAATGCATTTCTGTTTTTGTTGAGTTGGCAATTACTCTTTGTAAGGAAAGTAACAATGGCTCCTCAAATATCTAGTCTCATGAGCTTAGAGCTTCAGTTGTAATAAAACTGCTAGTCCTAGGAATTCAGTAGGACTGAAATATATATATATTAATTGAAGAGGGTCCACTCTCCTTTGATTTGCTTTTTGTCAGCACTCTATCTCCAACAAGTATCAAAAATGCCCCATATCTGGATCATCACTTGACTTATTCCAGGTAGATACTTGTTATTAAGTGCCATCGAGTCAGTTCCAACTTAGCCACCCTGTATAGGGTTTCTGAGGAACAGCTGGTAAGCTTGAACTGCCACCCTTGTGGTTCAAACTGAACTTGTAGTCTAGTGCATTAACCCACAGCACCATCTCAGAACACCAATGCATATATTGAGGCAGCAAATAAATAGGAAAAACTAGAAAGAATAGGGCATATTCCCTGTTCTCAAGAAGCCTATAGTCCAACTAGTTCAACAAATATTACGTATAAGGCAGAAGATCATTGTGAATGGTTCTCAAACCAACAGAACCAAGGTACCAGGCTATAGAGGAAAAAAAAATGTTCTCAATTTTAAGTTTCACTCTTTTTCTTAAACCTTTGGCACTGACCATTGTTTCTTTTTTATCTAGAACGAACCAAAATGAGTAAGTGCCTGAAAAAAGCATTAACCAAAAAATAAGGATAACTTTCTTTGCTGTGTCTACTACGAGAAGGGTGACCATTCTCAGCAACCAGACTGTCAACATTCCAGAGAATGTCGACATCGGTCTGAAGGGCTGCACAGTTATCATGAAGGGCCCCAGAGGAACCTTGGGGAGGAACTTCAATCACATTAATGTAGAACTCAGTCTCCTTAGAAAGAAAAAGAAGAGGCTTCCTGTTGACAAATGGTGGGGAAACAGAAAGGAATTGGCTACAGTCCGCCCCATCTGTAGTCATGTGCAGAATATGATCAAGGGTGTTACATAGGGCTTCCATTACAAGAAGAGGTCTGTGTATGCTCACTTCCCCATCAATTTGTTATCTAAGAGAGAGGGTCTCTTGTTGAAATCCAAAATTTCTTGGGTGAAAAATACATTCCTAGGGTTCGGATGAGGGCAGATGTTGCTTATTCAGTATCTCAAGCCCAGAAAGATGAATTAATTCTTGAAGAAAATGACATTGAACTTGTATCAAATTAAGCTGTTTTAACTCAGCAAGCCACAACAGTTAAAAGCAAGGATATCTGAAAATTTGGGGATGGTATCTGTGTCTGAAAAAGGAACCAACCAGCAGGGTGATGAGTATGATATAAAAGTGATCCAGCTATGGAAACAAGGCCTGGTGAGTCCTATGACCTATTGGTGATATTCTGACGTAACAAAATTTATCTAACCAAAAACTAATAATAATAAGGATAAGCTAATCATAGTTAATTCAACAATTTGATTTTTTGATCAACACATGGATTCCTGTTTGTGATTTTACTCTGCATTCATTTTTACTGGTAAAATATTCCTATTTGCAGGATCAATACAATATATCAATATTTCATGGTGGTCCACAAAGAATTGTATCACCTAACAAATTTGAGATTAATATTCTGTTAGTGTTTACTCTTCACAAACAAAGTGATTTCTCCTTCTTCCTCCTTCTCTTCCTACTCTTTTCTCTTTTTTTCTTCTCCTTTATCCAATGATCATTTTTTTCTGGGCCGTATTTCATCATCTATCCTCTCTGTTACCCCCAACTACTACCCCACTTCAGACCAAGGCAACCATGTATCTTTCTAGTTGATTCTTTTCCTATAACCCTTGACCACACCAATACAATGCATATACTCACTTTTCTGCAGCACATCTTTTCAAACCTTTTTCCTGTTCATAAACTTCTAATGATTCCTTCTTGCCCATTTAATAATGTCCCAAACTCTTAGATTTAGAATAAAATCATCCCAAACACAATGACTGTAGAAAAGCTTTCTATAGTGTGGATCATGACAAGTTATGGATAACATTGCAAAGAATGGGTACTCTAGAGTACTTGATTTGGAGAATCTGTACATAGACTAAGGGGCAGTAGTTCGAACAGAACAAGGAAATACTGAATGGTTTAAAATCAAGAAAGGTGTGCACCAAGGCAATATTCTTTCACCATACTTATTCAACCTGCATTGTTGTTGTTAAGTGCCATTCAGTTGGTTCAGACTCATAGCAACCTTGTATAGGGTTTCCAAGGAGTGGCTGGTGAGTTCAAACTGACCTTGTGGTCCAGTGCATTATCCTACAGTGCAACACCAGGACTCCATTCTGAGTATGCTGAGTAAATAATTCAAATATCTGCATTATATGACGAACGTGGCATAGAGTTGAAGAAAGACTCATTAACAACTTGCGATATTCAGATGATACAACTTTGCTTGCTGAAAGTGAAGAGGACTTAAAATGCTTACTGGATCAGAGACCAGAGTCTTCAGTATGGATTGTAATTCAGTGTAAAGAAAACAGAAATCCTTACAACTGGACCCACAAATAACATCATGATAAGTGGAGAAAAGGTTGACATTGTCAAAGACTTCATTTTGTTTGGATCTACAATCAACACTCATAGAACCTGCAGTCAAGAAATCAAATGGCATACTGCATTAGGCAAATCTACTGCAAAAGACTTCTTAAAAGTGTTCAAGAGCAAAGATGTCAGTTTGAGGGCTATGGTATGCCTGGCCCAAGTCATGGCATTTTTAATTGCCTCATATGCGTGTGAAAGTTGGACAATAAATAAGGAAGACTATAGAGGACTTGATGCATTTGAGTTTTAGTGTTGGAGAATATTGAAAGTACCACGGACTTCCAGAAGAACAAACAAATCTGCCTTGGAAGAAGTACAGCCAGAATGCTCCTTGGAAGCCAGGATGGCCAGACTGCATCTCCGTACCTCAGACATATTTCCAGGAGGGACCAATCCCTGGAGAAGGACATCATGCTTGATAAAACGGTAGGTCAGCGAAAAAGAGAAAGGCCCCCAACAAGATAGATTAGAATAGTGAGAGCAGCAATGGGCTCAAACATAACAACAATTTGTTCTGTTGTGTATACGGGTCACTATGAGTTGGAACTGATTCAACAACCTCTAACAACAGCAAACACAATAATTTCTGGCCTTTGGTTAGTATTTGAGAGCAAAGTTTGTCTGCACATGATTATGTTCAATCAAGTACTCAAAAGAAATTTGGCAAGAGATTTATCTCATCACTGGAGTACATAAATCAGTTTAAAATGAATGTAGGGCTTTTACGGTAGCTTGTGCTTCTTTATGATCTGGCTATAGAAAATTGTTGTTGTTTTCTGTTCCCTCAGAGAACAAAAATTATTTATTTTTATATCTGTGGAGGAATATCAGTATTTCCAACACTTGGAAATGATCGCTTATCCTTTCTTATGAATTGTCTTTAAACAAATGTTTTTATCTGAACTATTAGAAAGTATAGAGGTCAGTATCACATAATTTGATGCTTACTTTCAAAAGAAAATATGACTGTTATAGTTATTTCATAACAAGTTCTGGTGGTAGTTATTTTATTTAAGCTTCAGGCACAATGTGTGGTATACAAGTTAACATACGTTAAGCATTGGGTTAATGATAATTGAAAAATCACCAGTTCAAAGCCACCAGCCACTTCATAGAAGAGAGCTGAGGCAGTCTGCTTCCATAAAGATTTACCGCTTTGGAAACCCTATAAAAGAGTTCTGCTCTGTCATTATGAGTAGAAATCAACTTGATTGGACAGAGTAGGAAATGGATTCTGTTTCGGGTTTTTTATAGTTATTTCATAGATCCCTGAAATTGCGTAAAGGTCTATCACATGGTGTGCTATTCATTATAGAAGCTGAAATCTTGTCTATAAAAATCTGGAAGATAAAATATATGCCAATGGCCCCTACCCTTCCAGGATGGTATGAGAAGGTACTATTCTTTTCTTTCTAGGATATTTTGTCATTTAAAAATGAGCATACATTAATTTTTTTGAGTCTAGGAAAAAATATTTTTACAAAAGAAACTTCAAAGATTGCTTCAAAAAGCCATATGAACAGTAAACATTGGCAGTTTTGTGCTTGCTGACTATTTTGAAATAAGCTATAGTGGCTTGTTTTCTCAAGAGCATCATTTAGTACCTGTTAGAAAGAGCCTGTCTGTGGGGCTGTAGGATAAGCATGGGAACGCACAGACGATTTGAACCTCAACATTGGCGGTTCAAAATCTATAGGTGGAAAACCTATAGAGGGTCGCTATGAGTCAGAACCAACTCAACACTTAACAACACCAGAAAGAGCCACCAAACTCAGAATTCAACATTGGGCATTTGCTCATGCAATGCAACATTATTAGCTCATTTGTAATTAGAATTTTACTCAAAGCATTCATTAATTGATCATTCCTCAAAACAGCCCATGGGAACCATGGACACAACCACCCCTGTTTGAAAATGAGAACAGCCAACTCTGTTCACAGTATCCCACGGAGGAGGCATATTCCCCTGTGTGGTCTTGACTCCTGGGACTTGGGCCAGTCACCAGGCCAATATACACTGTAATCACAGCTAAAATGGTGAGCTTTTTTTTAACGTTTTATTGTGAATTAA
>NW_006408551.1:21936222-21937908 GCF_000296735.1 Chrysochloris asiatica | reverse complement strand
CTCATCTTTCTCCCACGGAGCAGCTGGTAGTTTCGAACTGCTGACCTTAAGGTTCACAGCCCAATTCGTAACCACTACGCTACCAGAGCTCCTTCCACCCAGGTTCATAGGAGTCTATTAAACATGGTAGGACTTAGCTCACAGCTTCATTGCTGTTTTTCCCTCACTTCCCCTTATTAGTGATGAACGTGGTCACCAATCAGAGCATGTATTCCCATTGAGTTTTAGTCTTGGAAGGGGTTATTCCTTGAGGGGACCCAACCACTTGCCTTGAAGTCTCCTGGGCAAAAAACTTGATTGTTCTTGTAGTAATCAGTTGGACTCCTGTTATTGTTTTGTATTTTTCCTGTCAGTCTTTCTTTCAAGAAGTTATCTTCTATTCTTCTAACCACTCCAGGCTGATCTGCTTGTCCTTTCAAGTGGAAATTTCCCACCTCAGAAGATTCTGGATGGGGTTCAGGATGCCACCTATGGTCTTATGTAATACAGAGGCTCCACAGGAAGTCTCCTTCACTGTACATATTGTAGCCCCATTTTAGGTATTCTAATCAGTTATGGGCAGAAGACGGACTTACAAGCTTTCTATGGTGATATTTCTGGCTATTTCTTTCTCTCCCCTCAAGTGTCTATTTTATAATGGTATGCAAGGGAATGGTGCTAGAACTCTGAACCACACATAAAGGAATATTTAGAAGATTGGAAGGCTTACAGCTAGGGAAGTTTGTAGCAGAATCAAGATATCCAGTGCTTTCTTATTCAAGACGCTCAGCTAGTCCTAGAGCCACCATCTTGAGAGAGACCAACTGTGGGAAGGATCAGAACAGCCATGAATGCCTGACAGAACCGAGGAGATACAGGTGTGGATATTCACTTTTGGTATCTGTTCATTGGTCTCTCGCTGTCTGTGCACCTCCATTCTGGTGACTAGAGGGGGTGCCTAAGTGAATGGACACCCTAGAGGGTTCTACTATGCATGCGCACAGATCTCCTCAAAATTTAAAGTGACAGTTTCCACTTAAAACCAAACGGCCACCACTCATCTGTCAGTATGTCATACTGTGGTGGTTTGTGAGTTGCTATGAATCTGAAAGCTGTGCCACCGGTATTTGAAATAACCAGCAGGGTCACCCATGGTGGACAGGTTTCAGATGAGCTTCCAGACAAAGACAGACTAGGACAAAAGAGTGATGTACTACTTCTGAATCTTTAGTCACTGAAAACCTTGTGAATAGCAGAGAAACACTGTTAGATATGGTGCTAGAAAATGAGCCCCTCAGGTTGGAAGGCACTCAAGATGAGATTGGGGAAGAACTGCCTCCTCAAAGTAGATTTGACTGAGAAAGCGTGACTGGAGTAAAGCCCATGGGAGAAAAGCCCGCAGGACCTTCATTTGCTGATGCGGCACAATTCAAAATGAAGAGTTATAAACATCCATTGAAAATTGGAACATGGAATGTATAAAGTATGAATCTGGGAAAGTTGGAAGTTGTCAAAAATGAAATGGAACACATAAACATTGATATCTTAGGCATTAGTGAGCTGAAATGAACTGGCATTGGCCATTTTTAATTTGATGACCACATGGTTTCTTATGCCAGGAATGGCAAATTGAAGAGGAATGGTATTGCATTCATTGTCAAAAAGAACATATCCAGATCAGTAATGAGGTACAACGCTGTCTGTGAT
>NW_006408551.1:21919815-21935844 GCF_000296735.1 Chrysochloris asiatica | reverse complement strand
CCTTTTTACTCTTCTGGTGAAGTCTTTTGATGCACATAAGTTTTTTATTTTTAGTATGTCCCAATCATCTATTTTGTCTACTTTTGTTTGTATAGTTTTCAAACTATTTGGTAGTCTGTGTATTCCCTGAAATAGTGCCTCAGATTTGTCCCTATTTTCTCATTGATGGCCTTCATAATTCTTGGATTCACATTTAGGTCTTTAATCCATGCTCAGTTGGTTTTGTATAAGGGTGTGAGGTTAAGGTCTTGTTTCAATCTTTTGCATATCGCTTTCCAGTTCTGCCAGCACCATCTGTTGAAGAGACTGTCACCTCCCCATGCAATATATTTAGGTACTTTGTTGAAAATCTGTATGTGCATGGGTTAATTTCTGGATTCTCAATTCTGTTCCATTGTATCTTTCATTGTACCAGCACCAAGCTGTTTTGACCACTGTTGCCATGTAATAAATTTTGAAGTCGGGGAGTGAGAGGTTTCCAACCTTACTCTTCTTCTTAAGCAGTGAGAGATTTTCAACATTATTCTTCTTCTTTCCTTCCCATATAAAGTTTGTAATTGTTTTTTCCATCTCTTTGAAGAATGGCCTTGGAATCTGGATTGGGATTGCATTATATGTGTACATTGCTTTGGGCAGTATTGACATTTTCACAATGTTAAGTTTTCCTATCCAGAGCATGGTACATTCTTCCATTTTTATAGGTCTGTTTTGGTTTCATATAGTAGTGTTTTGTAGTTTTCTTCGTATAGGTCCTTTGTCTCTCTGGTTACATTTTTCCCAGATATTTCATCTTTTGTGCGGCCACTGCAAATGGTATTGCTTTCCTAATGTCCTTTTCAGCTCTGTCATTGTTGGTATAGAGGAAGCCAACTAATTTTTGTATGTTGAATTTATTTTCTGCCACTTTGCAGAATATAAGCTTAGTAGCTTTTTTAAGGTCTAGTTGCTTTTTTATTGAGTCTTCAGGGTTTTCTTTGTATAGGATCATATCGTCTGCAAATATAGAGAGTTTTACTTCCTCTTTGCCAATTCAGATGCCTTTAGTTTCCCTCTCTTGCCATATAGCTCTTGCTAAGACTTATAGTACAATGTTGAATAGGAGTTGTGACAAAGGGCATCCTTGTCTGGTTCCTGTTCACAGAGGGAAGGCTTTCAGTTTCTCTAGATTGAGAGTAATGTATGCTGTTGGTTTTGTATATATGCTCTTAATTATGTTGAGGAATTTTCCTTCAATTCCTACTTTGTTGAGTGTTTTTATCAGGAATAGATGTTGGATTTTGTCAAATGCCTTTTCAGCATCAATCGATATGATCATGTGGTTCTTTTCTTTTTTCTTATTTATATGGTGAATTACATTGATTGTTTTTCTGATGTTGAACCATCCTTGCATCCCTGATATGAATCCCATTTGATCATTATGTATTATCTTTTTGATGAGCTGCTGGATTCTGTTGGCTAGGATTTTGTTGAGTATTTTTGCATCTATGTTCATGAGTGATATTGGTCTATAATTTTCTTTTTAGTGATGTCTTTCCCTGGTTTTGGTATGAAGGTTATGCTTGCTTCATAAAATGTATTAGGAAGTTTTCCATTCTCCTCTATATTCCAGAATAATTTGAGCAGAATTCGTGACAGCTCTTCCCTGTATGTTTGGGAAAACTTACCAGTGAAGCCATCTGGGCCTGGAATTCTGTTGGTTGGGAGTTTTTTGATGACCTGATCAATTTCTTCTTTTGTTATGGGTCTATTCAGGTTTTCTACTTCACTGTGTGTAAGTTTAGGTAGTTTGTGTTTTTCTAAAAATGTATCCATCTCTTCTAAGTTTTCAAATTTGTTGGAGTATCATAGTATTCTGTTATTATCCTTTTGATTTCCTTTGGTTCCATTGTGACATTACCCATGTTGTTTCTAATGCATTTTATTTGTGTCCTCTCCCTTTTTTTTCTTTTGTTAGGTTTGCCAATGGTCTGTGAATTGTTTTAATCCTTTCAAAGAACCAGCTTCTTGTCCTGTTGATTGTTTCTATAGTATTTGTGTTTTCTATCTCATTTATTTCTGCTCTAATCTTTATTATTTCTTTTCTTTTGGTGGCTGTAGTTTCCCTCTGTTGGTCTGTTTCTAATTGTTGTAGATGCTGTGTTAATGTGTTAATTTTCATTATTTCTTCTTTTTGGATGTGTGCATTTATTGCAATAAATTGCCCTCTCAGCACCACTTTCGCCATGTCCCAAAGATTTTGGTATGTTGTATTTTCATTCTCATTTATTTCTAGGAACTTTGTGAGTTCATGTTTTATTGCTTCTATTACCCAGTCACTTTTCAGCAGGGTGTTATTCAGTTTCCATGTATTTGACTATTTCCTTAGACTTCCTATTGTTGATTTCTAATTTGATAGCATTGTGGTCTGAAAAGATGCTTTGTAGTATTTTGATATTTGTAAATTTATCGAGATTTGTTTTGTGGCCCAAGACATGGTCTATTCTGGAGAGTATTCCATGTACACTGGAAAAGAATGTGTATTGCACTGTTGTTGAGTTGAATGCTCTGTACACATCTATGAGGTCAAGTTGGTTGATTTTGTTGTTTAGTTCCTCTGTGTCTTTGTCAAGTTTTTTCCCCTGGTTGTTCTATCCATTTTTGAAAGCAGTGTATTAAAATCGCCCACTATTATTGTAGATTTGTCTATTTCTTTCTTCAAATCTATTAGAGTTTGCTTTATATATTTTGGAGCTCTTTCATTGGGAGCATAGATATTTATTATGGTTACGTCGTCTTGTTCAATTGTCCCTTTAATCATAAGATAATGTCCATCTTTATCTATTATGCTGTTTTTTCCTTAAAGTTTATTTTATCAGAGATTAGTACTGCCACTCCTGTTCGTTTTTTATTGCAATTAACTTGGTATATTTTTTTTCCATCCTTTGACTTTTAATCTGTTTTTGTTTTTTATTTTTAATAATTTCAATATTTTTTCTTCATAAGAATTTGCAGTGTGACTTGCTCAAATTTAATAATATCAATCACTGTTATAAACCTTCATAAATGTAACATCTTGTCTATCCTACCACTTTTGATGACAACCCAAATGAAAAATTTTCAGTATTGTATATTTGTTGGTGTTGGTGTTGTGGAGTGCAGTTGAGTCAGTTCTGAATCATTAACAACCCTGCATAGGGTTTCTGAGGAGTAGCTGGTAGGTTTGAACTGCTGACCTTGTAGTTACCAGTCCAGTGCTTATCCTACAATGCCACAACCTTTAAAATGTTCACAAATTTCCAAAATGTATTATAATCAAGGTAATGTGATAAACAAATATATATATATATATGGATATGAACTAAAACTATAAGCAGGAGTGGTAACAAGAACTCAAAGACACCTGTAACTCTATCTGTGCCCTAAGGAACTTACAACATGATTTAAAAACAAAGCAAAAGAAGAAAACAGAAACAGGCTTATGAAACAGAAAATGCATATAAGACATATGAGTACTTTTAAATATCTATATTCTCAATTTTAGAATAAGTACTATTTAACATATGTATATCTTTTGTTATAAAAGTACACATTTTTTAATAGTAGTTTTATTTAAGCTTCCAATGCAATGGTTTGTAAACAAGTTACATACAAAGGTTGGAAAGGTCCCAGGAACTGGCCCTGAAATTGTTTATTCCATTATTCAGAGAATGAGAATGAACTCCTGTTTCAGAAAAAAACATATTTCTCTTAGGACAACTATGAGAAAACATTTTGAATAATTTACTGTGTGTTATTTTGTTGTTTTTCTAGCTGACAATAGAAGAATCATAAATGCAATGAATCAGTTATGTTACCATTTTCCATTACATTAAAGCCATTACGTATCTTGCTTCTCCGCGCTCTTCTGAAACGCACCCATGTGCAAATGCACATTCATGCTTGTGGCTTTTAGTGAAAGAGCATTCTCAATACCTTCCAAGTGAGCAAAAGTCTGTTATATTCTTGTCTGGCTCGTTTATGGCTTCATAAGAATTTATTCTTCATATATGAGCTGGTTGAGCCTCTTCAAAATCTGTATAGGAAAATGGACCTTAATTCCTTCATCTCGTGATAGAGTCAAAATGAAAAGAATACACTCACAGAGCCCAACATCTTCACGTCACCACCGACTTCTCATTCAAAAGGGTACTTTGGGTGGCAGGTGGAGTTATAATTATAGATTAGGAAAAAGCAACATCAGCAGCTGTTGCTTCTGTTTGTTCCCAGCTATAACTGTCATCAGGGGGCAAATTGGCATAAACAGTCCTCCACAAGTGGAAAAACATTTAACCCCCATGCTTGCTACACTCTGCGTCTACTCAGTGAACAGAGGACAGAAAGAAAATCTGACTGTGCATGAGGGAAGTGAAACCGAGAGTGCAACACCAGCCCGAAGGCACCTCTTCAGGGGGAGCCTGAAATTTGGAAATTTTCTTTTCCGTCGGAGAGTCCAAACCACATAAGTAGGTTAGTGCACAAAACGTATACCTATGCATTTTAATTCTGATCTCAATGTGATTCTAATTGTTCTGATAGAACTTAAGTAGAAGGATGAACTATTGAATGAACGAAGGGAAAGTTATTTGAAGACTGGTTTTTATTTTAAATACTATTCCCATGAGAACAAATTATGAAATGGAACTAATTTATTATGCTGTTTTTCCAAGATTAGATGTTTTCACAGTAGACAAAAAGACAAGATGAAGTTGGAAAAGTGAAACCGGTTTTTTGGCATGAGTCCCAACATTTCGTAATGCCCTGCCTTATGCCAAATTAAATTAGTAATGTTGAAGACTAAGTTCATGCTTCTAGAAAAACACTGTAAATGTAACTTCAGAGTTGCATTTAGTAAGAAATGGTCAAATCAGAGTTGGATTGTTTTCCCAGCTTTAAGTAAGTACAGAACATTTCTTATTTATGATAAAATGCCCAATGTTTCTTGTGTCTAGTTGAATTTTGCCTAAAAGATCCATGATGTCAGTCTCAGTAACTCTAAAGACTTTCCTTAAAGATCCTTTTAAGAAGACCAAGATTTCAGAAAAGTCTTATTTGAACTGAGCATGCTTCATGTTAAAGAGTAGTTGAGAAGAATTCTCATATACATGTTATCTCTAGTCTATTTATGTCAAAACCTGAGTATTGTATTGTAAATATTGTATTGACCAGTGACATTACAATATCTCTCAGATATCTAATTTATTCATTCAAATATTTTTTAGCAATGATTATAAAATCTACAATTAAAATAAGATATAGTAATTAAGGTAAGCTTAAGATTTCCAATAGCATTCTTTCCAGAGACAGCTCTCCTACTTTTTTCTGTCTCTGTGAAAATAGAATTCCGAGGTAATCACCGGAAACTCACCTTTGGGACCCAGTTTCTCATTCAGCCACATCCTTGGAATTGATCCAAGTAGAAAACCAAAACCAAACCCATTACTGTTCATTCGATTGTGACTCATAGTGAGCCCGGGTGTTGCAGAATACAACTACTCCATAGGATTTTCTTGTCTGTACAAAACTACCAGGCCTTTCTTCTGTGGCTTAGCTGGGTGGGCTTGAATATCAACCTGTAGTTCAGTGCTATCAAGTTGGTTCTGACTCACAGCGACCCTGTATTGGGTTTCCGAGGCTGCAGTAGTCAAGTATAAGCCATTTGAACCACCAGGGACTTTGACCTATGTAGAAAGAATCCTTAAATAATGATCTCATTTTGTTCAGTTCTAAACAGAAAGTGAACCATCCCTAAATATGTTATGTAAGACTTTTCATCAAGAAAGTTCGCCTTTCTTAATATCACTGTGACCCAATCGTTCAGCTACATTTTGAAGTGCACAGAGTACTAACTAAGTGCTCAGAACTCCACTAGAGTGAAACCCACATCCAACTAAAACCAGAAAATGTAGCTCACCAAGTTAAATCTGACAAAGGGTTTGATTCTTTCCAATAATATTTCATGGTTTCAAAAAGGAGAGCCACCACTCCCCTTAAGAAGTATAAGGGTGAAAGACCTCTTTCCAAAACTTTAGCAAACAGAGACCCAAGCAATAATTTTGGCAACTGCTCTTGAAAAATGTTAATTAATATAGCATATCAAACACCATACATTTTCCACATGGATGAAGCAAATAAATGATAGGTGATATCATAATATTTCTCAGAGATTTAATTTATCTATTCAAATATTTTTGAGCAATGAATATGTCATCTAAAATTAAGATTTAGCAATTAAGGCAATTTTACGATTTCTAGTAGTATTCCTTTCTTCTAGAGACAGCTCTTTTCCCTTTTTCTGCTACAAGATTTCCACTGAGATGGCGGCTATCTCTAGTTTCCAGATTCTCTGAAAAACAAAATATGGATGAATGGCTATTGGCTTGAATTTCTTTAGATATACTGATTGATGCTGCATTTTAAACATTGCTCTTTTACTTGTGTTTTGTCTTCTTGATCTTCTAGGAGGAAAAATACAACTATTCAAGATGACTGTCACTTACTCAAGCAAAGTAGCAAATGCGACTTTTTTTGGATTTCATAGGTTACTCCTCAAGTGGAGAGGCAGCATTTACAAACTCCTATACAGGGAATTTATTGCTTTTGCTGTTCTTTACACAGCAATAAGTTTGGTGTACAGGTACTTACCTTTGCATGTCTCCTTATGTGGCCGTCAAATATCATGTAAGAATACAGTCTCAAAAATCTGAGCCCTCTGGTTGCCGCTGATTCTTGCATTATGTAACCTCTTCTTTTGCATGAACCTCTCTGGTGCCGTCTCCTCTTCAGGACAGGGTATTTTAATCCATACCTAACCATTTTTAGGATGTTAAGTAGATTCTAACTGTCATTAGAGGCAGCTCTAATTCCAGCCCCATATTAGTTATTAGGTATTTAATTAGGTATGATTACACCCCAAGAATGTTGCTATAGGCATAAAATGAAAGATTTATCCTTCGATCTTGACTACATGATGATTTTGAATGGCAAAACCCATAGACAAATAATTATTTGTGCCTCTCTGAATGACATTCATTGTTTGAATTTGTGATTGACAGCTTGTAGCAACTACATATCTGATGAACATGTTCATAAATAAGGTGTTAGGTCATGTTCCTCCATTTTGCCTGAAATGACAAACATTTATCCAAGATAGTACCCAATAATCTTACCAATACTTCAACTGAAAAAAGGACTTAGGACTAATTTATATTGTTTATATCTTCCCAATTTAGTACATTGTATCATAAAAGTAGAATCCTATTCTTTATAACATTACAACCTATGCCCGTCACACTGACAGAAAATTTGAGCAGTATCATTTCCAATAAATACTTTTATGACTAGAAATTATTGTCTTGATAAAAATCTTATCAGTATATAAAGAGGATTCTTTATGAGTTTTATTATTAAAATTGTTTGCATACATTTCTTCTCTAAAAGCAGCTAAACTTTAAAATAGGAAAGCTAAAGGTTTTTGAGGCTGTATTTTCACCTTTTCTATATACATCACTGTTACTCTCTTCTGCATACAGATGAACAAATTTGTGTACTTTTGCTTTCATCTGCATTCTTCCTTGTAGCAACAGGATTCCATTTGGAGATGAAGGATATTAATTTAGCTGGCTGATAATTTTCAAGAGTAAAATAGAAAGAGCTATTTTGCTATACATCCAAATTATCTTTCCAAACAAATATATATATTGGTATACATTTTTGCAAGCTATCTTTAAGAGAAAAGAAAGTCTCATTATCCTAGTGTGATATCTTACGTAACGTAATATTATTTGGACATTTATGTATCACCTACGCCTTCAAAATATGAAATGGTGGAAGATACAGTGACGTTCCAGGATAACTTTCTCATTAGTTTATTTTTACTAATGTGAATTTATTGCTGCTACTGCTGCTTAGAATAGCATAGCCCTTAAAACAGTTGCAATGCAGACAGAAATGCTCCATGGGACCTCAACTTTTGCTCCAATATAATATTTATACCTCATAAAATTGTATACACTTATGTTTTCTAAAGACAAATAGTGCTTACATCTACTACAATAATCATTAGGTTAGATCAACCTTCATTTTTTTTTTTTAAGTTCAAGTGTAAAGTTATTAAAATATATCCTTATACCTTTAAAAATGGTACAGAAAAAATATAGGCTGAAGTTGTCAAGAAAGTAAAACATATCTGTAGAAAAGTACATAACTTTATTCTCATGTCTACTAATACTCTTAAGTTATTTGGTGTTTTGTTTTTGTTTTAAATTCTATTATAATTAAATAATTACACTAGATGAAAACCATAGGGTAGAATCAGAATTTCTTCGTTTGGCTATATCCTTCATATTTTTGGATGAATTTAACAAAATAATTTCTGTAATTAATATTGTTAGGCAGCATGGAGTCAGTTCCAACTCATAGTTATCCAATATACAACAAAAGAAAACACTGCCCAGTCTTGCACCATCCTCATAATCCCTGCTATGTCTGAGCTCACTGTTGCAGCCACTGTGTCAGGTCACCTCATTGAAAGTCTTCCTCTTTTTAACCCTATACTTTATTAAGGAGTCCTGGTGTGGCGCTGTGGGTTAATGCGCCAGACTGCAAAGCCGTTTGAACTGCAAGGTCAGTGGTTTAAACTCACCAACTGCTTCCTCGGAAACCCTATACAGGGTCACTATGGTTCGGAATCGACTCAACGGCACTTAACAACAACAACATACTTTATTAAAAGGGCTCTGGTAGTGTAGTGGTTATGAATGGGGATGCTTATCTCACAGTCAGCAGTTCGAAACAACCAGCTATTCTGCGGGAGAGAGATGAAGCTTTCTGCTCCTGTAAAGATTTACAGCCTCGAAAACCCTGTACAGGGTCACTATGAGTCGGAACCGACTCCACGGCACATAACAAGAACAAAATACTTTATTAAGCATGATGCCTTCTCCAGCGACTGGTCCTTCCTAATAACATATCTGAAGTATATAAGGTGAAGTTTTTCCAGCCTCTTTTCTACGGGACATTCTGGCTGTACCTCTTCTAAGACAAATTTGTTCATTCTTATGGCAGTTCATAGTATGGTCAATATTATTTGCCAATACTATAATTCAAAGCATTAATTCTTCTTCAGTCTTCCTTATTCATTGTCCAGTTTTCACATGCATATGAGGGAATTGAAAATGCCATGACTTGAGTCAAATATACCTTATTCCTCAAAGTGACATACTTGCCTTTTAATAGTTTAAAGAGATCTTTTGTAGTGGTTTCACTCAATGTAATATGCCTTTTTGGTTTCTTGACTGCTGCTTTCATGGTGTTGATTGGGCATCTAAGTAAAATAAAATCCTTGAAAACTTCAATCTTTTCCCATTTATTATATTGTAAGAATTTTTGTTCTCTTTATGTTGAGGTGCAACCTATACCAAAGTCTTTAACCTTCATCATTAAGTGCTTCAAATCTTCTTTTCCTTCCGCAAGCAAGGTTGTGTCATCTTGTATAGCAGGTTGTTCATGAGTCTTCCTCAAATCCTGGTGCTGTTTTCTTCTTCATATAGTTCAACTTCTCAGATTATTTGCTCAGCATACAGATTGAATAAGTGAAGGTGAAAGGGTATTTCCTGACTTTAAACTCCCCTTTTTCTGTTTGAACAATTGCCTCTTGGTCAATGTGCAGGTCCACATAAACACAATAAACTCTTCTGGAATTTCTATTTTTCTCTTTTTTATCCATAATTTGTTATGATCTCCCCAGTTGAATGTCATTGCATAGTCAATAAAATAACAGGTAATCATCTTTGTGGTATTCTCTACTTTCAACCAAGTTCCAATGTCCTCTGGATTCTGTATTATATTCTAGCTATTAAAATTTCTATGTGTCTATTATGTAAATATTTTCTTTGGCCAATTATTAATAATAGCAATCATTTCATTATTAATTAATTATATGACTATATGTTACATGGTCTACTTACATTATGTTATGCATTCCTGACAACATCCCTGAGACATAGATATTACTGCAAATGAGAAAAACGAGGTTCTGATTACAGTGAGACCTCTGAAAGCTAGAACTCGACAGGACTGCCTTGGTTTTCTAGGTCTCATACGTTTTCCACCCTTGACAGGAAGTCTTACCACTTTTCTGTTGTTCCTTTTAGTGGGAAATATTTGAGTTTTCCTTGTCTGTCACGTTTCCGCCTTATACAGGTTCTAGCCTTTGCAGGTTTTACTATAATTAAAAAATATGTGTACAGTAAGTGGCAGTCTAGAATTCCAAGGTGGGTTTGCCTGTCTGTTAAGTCCATGCTTTCCACTTTAAATCCTCTTTGACCATTCATTTAAACATCAGAAACAAGTCTGATTATAACTGTCATCAGCATGACCCAGACAGACTCTAATATATAAACAGTTGGTGCCTCTTGTCAGCCTTCCCTAAGTTTAGTAGCGCTGACGCCTCCATCCAAGCTGAGGCAGGTACTCCAAATCCACTCACCCATACCTGTACATCTTCTTTGTCAGTGCTACCTTGCTCCCAACAGCTCTTCATCTGCAGTCTGGATGATAATGATAATATCTCATCTCTCTGCTTCCTGTATCAAAGTCCTACTGACCCAAATGGGCCTTTGATGCTTGTTATAATGGATCTTTCCTAGGGATTTTTTTCCTCCCTTGGAACAGCTGCACTCATTAACTTATGCAAATTCAATTATCCATATGTTGATCGTTGTTTTAAATGATTCAGACATTTTTCCTAACTCTGAATCTCCTTCCTGCAATATAAATATCAATAATAGTCCTATGAAGTGCATTTAAGTTCAACAATACCAGAAAATGAGTTTGGACAGGTTGGGCCAGAGCTATAAATTTTGAGACACCAGCTGAATTTAATCATATAATTTTTTATTTCTAATTGTTAAATCTGTTTTATTTTTACACTTAAAAGAATTATGGGATTTAAAATTAGCTAACAATAACTCTAATCCAGATTTTGCTCCAATCCAACGCATCAACCATACAAGAGTTTAAAAATATAAAATTTTAAGTTTTAAATGGTTTATCAATCCCTCTATTTAATGGCCAATACCTGAATGCACTAAAAGTTTAAGTATATAGATTAAGCAGTTAAAAACATTTTGAGACACATCAGCTCAGGTAAAAAGGAAGAAAAAAAAAGTTATTGCTCATTTTAAAAAAGCAATATTAAGATTATTTGTGCTTAATTGTTTGCACTTATTGTCACTTGCAAAGCAGGTGCAGAAGTATAATATCATAAAGGGCTGTGCATTTTATTTTTGCTCCAGATTGTTACTTACAGGAGCCCAAAAACGTTACTTTGAAAAATTATCAATTTACTGTGACAGATATGCTGAACAAATTCCAGTAACCTTTGTGCTGGGTAAGTATAGGACACACGCAGAATGCAGCCACACAGCTGTCTCCATTAGGATGACACCAATGACTCTGCATGGGAGTGTTTCCAGGCTGAGGGGCATGCCTGAAAAGTCACTGCTTGCAATAGAACCACAGTCATCTGTAAGGTGTGCCTTCAGGGCTGCTGCGCTAAATTAACAGCAAGTGAGTTTGAGGTAATAATCTGCTCTTGGACAATTAAGCTTTCCCTCCACTAACTCATTTTTTGCAGTTAATATATGAGTTCTAATAGTCACTCACCGTGTGTCATGGCATTGCCAGGCACAAATTTTTTTGTTATTGTTCTGGAGGGCAAAAGCCTAAGATATGGATAACATCTTTTTATACCCCAACCCCTCAAAGAGGCTAAAATTGTGCTAAAAGCATCCGTGTCAATGTGGCCGCCATAAGAAATCGGGTTATAATTTCCTGTTATTCTACAGGGTTTTATGTTACTTTGGTAGTGAACCGATGGTGGAACCAGTTTGTGAATCTGCCCTGGCCAGACAGGTTGATGATCCTCATCTCCAGCAGTGTTCACGGCAGTGACGAGTACGGGCGCTTGCTCAGAAGGACGCTTATGCGCTATGTCAATCTTACATCGCTGCTCATCTTCCGTGCAGTGAGCACAGCTGTGTACAAAAGGTTTCCAACAATGGATCACGTGGTTGAAGCAGGTATTGTGAACAGCTTTTTCTTCCAGAGGCTTTTCTTAATCCTTGGAATTCCTTTGAAAATCCCCTTTCTTGATTGATTCATTCAAGAAACATTTATTGATTACTTCTGGCACTGCTGGTTAATGTGCTAGACTGCAAGGTCAGTGATTCAAGCTCATGAGCTGCTCCTTAGAAACCCTATACAGGGTCACTATGGGTCAGAACCGACTTGATGGCACTTAACAACAGCAACAGCTATGTAACAGAGTGGAGTAGCGGTTAAGCAGAGGTCAAACCCACCAAGTGCACTGTGTAAGAAAGACCTGGTGATCTGTTACATAAAGATTGCTGCCTAGGAAACCCAATGGGGCAGTTCTACTGTGTCACATATGGTTGCTATGAGTTGAAAATTGTCGCAAAGGCACCCAGCAACAACTGTGTATGTACCAGAAACAGTTTAAAGAGACCAAGAGGAATAAGATATAGTTCTACCCTAAAAATTTTACTTGAGCAACAAGGGATGGGAAGCAGCCAACATTGCTTTTAGTTCAATCTGTAGTATTATCAGACACTTTTCTAGCACTTGGTAGTTTATTCCCTTCCACAGACATTATTCCATTGTTTTTAAAAGAATTGCTTGTTTTTAACAATACCCTTTGAGATATTTTGTTGGCTTTTATTTCTGCTTGTTTTGTTTTGCTTTCTTAGGTGAGCAGTATAGCCTAGTGATTAAGAGAAGAGAGAAAGGGTTAGAATACTTACTCTACCACGAACTAGCTACATGACCTTGTGCGTGTTATTTAGCTGTTGTGTGCCTCAATTTCCTCATCTCTAAAGTGGACATGGAGTCCTGGTGTGCTGCTGTAAGATAAGCACTGGACTGCTAACCGTAAGGTCAGCAGTTCAAACTGACCAGCCACTCCTCAGAAACCCTATACAGGGGTCTCTATGAGTCAGAATCAAGTTGATAGCACTTAACAACAACAAAGTGGACATGCCAAGTTTATAATAATACCACCTATCTCATAGATGTTGTAAGAATTAAATCAGTTAATCTTTAGAGCAACACCTGGTAGATGGTAAATGCTATGAAAGTTCTTGCCATTATTAAGGAAATACTAGCACAATTGTGTCACTTTAGAAGACTCATTGATGATGAGACATCGTGTCCCATTTGACGAGGAGGTTGTGGGAATTTAGGTAGAAATAAGGAAGGCAGGGTATAGGCGATGTTGTTAAGAGCATAGAGTATAATGTAAAAGATAGTCACTGAGTTTAGGAGTTGCTTAAGGATTTAGGTGTTATTGTTTTTGTTGTTAAGTGCCGTCTAGTCAATTCCATTTCATAGCCACCTTGTATAGGGTTTCTGAGGAACAGCTAGTGAGCTTGAACCACAAATCTTTGTCATTCAAACCAACCTTGTGGTCCATGAGTCCTGGTGTGGCGCTTCCGGTTAGTGTGCTGGAAAGGATTCAGGTAAAGGGTATGAATAATCAGGAAAACTAACAGGTATATTCTGTTAAACCTGTAGGAATTTATTTAACTGCCGCTACCTCCTTCAAATTTAAAAGTTGAATGTTGCTTCAGAATAACTAAGTTGAAAATTTTTTTACTTGGTAACTAAATATCGTAATATCTAAAAGATCAAATACAATAGGAATCACCTCCTCTGTGGGCTACTATTATCTGAAGAAAGACATAGAAACAAATAAGAAAGGTTTGGCCCATTCCAAATCAATGTTTGAGACATAAAGTTAACTTGGATGAATAAACAAGATATTTCTCAAGTCCTGATGTATTCTTGGAATGAAGAGTGTACTCTGACAGAAATCAGATGCCAGGCTCAATCCTCAAAGCAGATCTCATTCTCGGAGCGTCACCTTCGTATTAAAAGCACACCAGGAGAAAGCCATGATGGCGGGCAATGAAGAGGCCTTTGGGCCCTCTGATGAGGTATGAACTGAGAGGGTTGAGTTGAGCTCAGATGTTGGGGGCAAGTAGATGCAGTGAGGTGAAGAAGAGAATGATGGGAAGTGTGTTTAAGTTGAGAGTGAGGTCCCTCCTGGCTGCCCCATGATCAGCCATCTGGGTGCACACCTTCTCTGTGGATGAGCAGGGCTGACCCACTGAGCTTCCTGCTCTTTTCTCCAGTAAATGATTGATCAGAGTCTGCGTCTGGGGTCAGTTTCCAAGCTCTCACAACTGGGCACATGACCACACTGCTTCCTGACTGTCCACGCCTATGCCAGGGCTTCTGGCAAGAACAGGAAGTTCAGGGATGCCGGAAAATGTTTGGCAGATCCCCTGAGCCCAGAGCCAGGCACCTGCTCTGCCTGAGGGCAGAGAGGGTTGTCAGTAAAGTGCAGGGACCCAGAGGAGTATGGGCAGAGAAAGGGAGACGTGCTGAGGACACAAAAAAACTTCCTGACAGTTGACTCCCCTACATAAAATCACCTGGAAGGGAAAGCGTAACTTCTCAACCTTCAGAACCCATTAACCAAACTAAATCTACTTCCATCCAGTTGAGTCCAACTCACAACTACTGCATATGTTACAGAATAGAACTGCTACCATAGGTTTTCCACGGCTATAATATTTAGGAAGCAGATCACCAGGATCTTCTCCTGCTAAGCTAATGTATGGGTTCAAACGGCCAACTCTGAAGTTAGTAGTCAAGCACCCAGTAGATAAATCAATTTTGCTAAAAATGATTCCAGAGATTCAAATTCAGTGGGTCGGGGGCAGAGTCAAGGAGTCCCTCTTGCTCGGGGAGAAGCCTTGTCTACAAAGATTCAGTACTGGATGGGAGACTATAGATGGGAGACTATGGATGGGAGAGGGCAAAGGGAACAAAGACCAACATTTTCTTTGGAAGCATCAAGCTGACCCTTGACTGGATTGGGATGTCCTGCTAGTCCCTAGATCCTCCTTGCTTTTAAGTTGACAGGCAACATTATTCTGGGAAATTAAAAGGTTAAAATTCATGTTATAGGAGAATATATATATGTTTGTTTATTTAAGATGGATATGTGTTGTTTAATGAGCTCTTGT
Source organism: Chrysochloris asiatica (assembly GCF_000296735.1). Taxonomy (NCBI): domain Eukaryota; kingdom Metazoa; phylum Chordata; class Mammalia; order Afrosoricida; family Chrysochloridae; genus Chrysochloris; species Chrysochloris asiatica. Next base: position 21,920,716 of record NW_006408551.1, on the reverse strand, counting down.
AGAGTTGTTGTTGTTAGTGTGAAGTACCGTCGACTCGGTTCCGACCCATAGCGACCCTGTATAGGGTTTCCGAGAAGCAGCTGGTGAGCTTGAACTGCCGACCTTGCAATTCAAATGGCTTTGCAGTCTGGCTCATTAACCCACAGTGCCACACCAGGACTCTTCTTGTAGAGTGGTAGGTTACAATTAGGACTGCTAACCCCAGGGTCAGCAATTAGAAACTACCAACTGTTCCATGGAAGAAAGATGAGGCTTTCAGCCCCATAAAGATTACAGCCTCAGAAACCCTATTCAGGATCTCTATGAGTCAGAATTGACTCCACAGCACACTACCAACCAACCAATGTGTTGATTATAAAGTATATATGATTATTAGTATATGCTTTGATGATACAGGTCATAGGTCAATCTTCTCGTTGTTTAGTACCTTGAGTCAGTTTCAACTCATCGTCATCCTATGTAGGGTTTCCGAGGAGTGGCTGGTAGATTTGAACAGTCAACCTTGCAGCTCAAATTAACCTTGCAGGCCAGTGTTTATCCTATAGTGCCTCATTTTTTAAAAGGGGGGTATTATTCTCTTCGCATGAAAACAAATATAACAAATCAAAACTCTATCTGGTATGCTAAAATTTTCCTGAACGCATCTGTTATCAAAAAGTTCTTTATGAGAAGCGTCATTAAGATAGTTTCTGTTGTTTAGCCTATTTCTGCAACACTGCCCTGAGAAATTCCAATCTATTCCAATCACCTGCCCCGGAAGAAGCATTTATTCCAAGCCAGGCCAGTTACAAAATGTCAGATTTTCCTCAATTCAGGTGATAATTAATTGAGTATCTTATGGGATCTGACTGAACCAAAGCCATGTTTCTCCAGTGTTTCACAATGACCTGGTAAAGAAAAT
>NW_006408551.1:21905569-21919598 GCF_000296735.1 Chrysochloris asiatica | reverse complement strand
AGGAGCAGCTGGTGAGTTTAAACTGCCAACCTTTTGGTGCAAACCAACCTTGCAGTCCAGTGCTTATCCTACAGCACCATGCCAGGACTCCAAATTTAGGTATATGAGGAATTAGCATTTCTCTTAAAAAAAAAAAAAAAAATTACCAAAGCTGATGCTAAACCTGTGATATGCCCACTCATACAACAAAGATTTATTGAGAGAGTACTATATGCCAGGCACCAGGATAAACACTCGGAGTACAGTTGTGAGCAAAAATAGATGTGGTTTCTGTCTTCAAGTGTCAGAAAAAATGACAAATCCTTTCTTACTTTAATCGTTTTTAGACAAGCCCAAATACATGTGTATTTAGAGCTAAATTTCCTATCTCTACCTTGCATGTCTGGAGTCCTGGTGTGGCACTGTGGATTCTTGCATTGGACTGCAAAGTTGGTTTGAACCACAAAGTCACTGGTTCAAAGTCACCATCTGCTCCTTGAAAACCCTATACAGGATTGCTATGGGTTGGAACTGAGTCAACAGCACTCAACAACAACAACTTTGCATGTCTACATCTTTAAAATAATTTCCTTCTGTGTTTTATAGTACACTAGGGTGGTTTGTTGTTGTTGTTAAGTACCATGGAGTCAGTTCCAATGCACAGTGATCCTGCACAGGGTTTCCGAGGCTGCAAATCTTTATGGGAGCAGAAAGCCTCATCTTTCTCCTGCAGAGCAGCTGGTAGTTTTGAACTGCCAACCTTGAGGTTAGCAGCCCGATTTATAACAACTAAGAGGATGTAAAATTTGAGGAAACAGCCTACTTTACTTTTTTTAAACATCCTGGAATCATAAGATGAAGTGCCTTGAACTTTTTTTATGACTAGAGAGAGCCTGACGAGGCCCTGTTAGAATGTTTACTGACACGGTTAATGAGCATGAATACAACCAAGCAAACCCCAATTGTTGTTGCGATAACAATTCTAACTTTAGATGCACTGGCTGGAAAGAAAATCAATACCTACCATGGTTTTTGAGATGCTAATGCCCATGTTCTGAAAAAGATCATTGGTCTCTGGCTTAAATGGCCTAAAGTGCTGATTAGGATAACATTCCATTTAATAACAAATGCTCTTTGAATCTATTTTACCAACAATCTAGACATTTTCTTTTAGTTGTCCAATAACTTGATTTCTAAGGACATGGACCCTGTAGGAAATAACAAAAATTATTCCTGCCTGTGGCTGCTTTGAGGATGTATCTTTCTGATTAATTTTTCACAGCACTTAGCAATGTAGTTCGTAAGTTTGGGCTGAAAGCTGAAAATCTTCAGCTTTCTCCCTCTACACATTACCTTTCAATTAGTGGGCATGCTGTATGCAAGCGAGGGCATCAGTGTTGGCACTAAATAAGCCATCATCACCACAGCTGTTTGTTTTCTGCTTCAAAGCCATGAAAGGACCTGCTAGCACAATTGAATCCACTGTTGTTATCATTAAGTGCTGTCCAGTTGGTTCCGACTCACAGTGACCCTGTGACCTTGCTGTTCAAACTGACCTTGAAGTCCAGCGCATTAACCCACAGCGCCATGCTTAAAATAAAACTGGAGATAAAGTTATTCTTTGGCCAGTGTCAGAGATTGCAGCCAGTGCACAAATTGGCTCATTTTTTAAAGTTTCACTGTGAACACCAGGAATTGATAGACAAGCGATAGGAAATGTCTGAGAAAAGGTTTTCATTTAAAGCAAGAACAGCTGAAGCAAGTCTTCAAGCATCAAGTCAAAACAGGTCAAGTTTATCTATTAACTTCTTGAAATAAAATTTAATCATGCTCTGCAAGAGTTTTTTTTTTTAAAGCAGATTATCGGGATCATACCACAACTTTAAGACTGCACTGAGAAACAAGTAGAGAATTACCAGGCTCATTTTGATTCTTGACCTCTAGAGATAGTTCCATTTTCCAGGCATGAGCAGAACTCTTCTAAGCTTGTGTAAATAGCCTGAGTATTATCTCAAAATAATCTTCTCTTGCTAAATATTGACTAAGTATTTGTTACTCTGTTTATTTCAAATACTGAATGAACTAAGTCATCATACAGTTATGCACAAATTTTCAAACACTGATGTATGCACATGTCAGAATTTCCTGTAGAGCTTAGTAATCATAAATCTGTTTGGACTACATGCCATTAAACGAACCAGGAAGATTTCAGATAATACTGATTCCTGGACCTCACCATTCAACCAGAATCTTGGGCGATAGTGGGGATGGGGGGAGAGGAAGCATTGGTATTTTTTAAAAGTACCTACAGGAGATTCTAATGGGCAAACCTACAATGAGAACTCTTGCCCTAGTGAATGTAAGTCAGTAGATCCGGGTGACACTCAGCTCCCTCCATATTTAACAAGTGTCACAGATGATTCTAGTAACCATAGTCCATGTACTTCATCCTCCATGGACCATGGGTACTAGAATCATCTGTGACACTTGTTAAATGAGGGAGCTGAGTGCCACCCAGATCTACTGACTCACACTGGCCTAGCTCATGTCAAATATCTAGGAAACTCCAAGCTCGTTGAGTCGATGGCTCTCAAAATGGCCATGTCCCACTTCTCTTTTCGCTGCTTCTTAGATAAAACTTTATCTACACAGTAAGGAAAGAAAATTGCTAAATATATACACTGCTGCTGCTGCATTCATGCAGTTAAGTCGATTCCAACCCATGGCAACCCTGTATAGGGCTTCCAAGGCTGCAAATGTCTATAGATGCAGAAAGTCACACCTTTTTCCCATGGAGTGACTGGTAGTTTCGAACTTCTGACCTTATGGTTAGAAGTCCAATGTGTAACCCACTACCCTGCCAGGGCTCCTTATAAACTGACTAGAAATAGTTAAAAACATAACATGTGTTTCCTTGGGGCAAAAATTGACTTAAATATGAACATGTGATCAGAATTTCTTAACAAATAGTTGCATTTCTGAGATAAAAGTAACTCAAAATGATTATCTAACAAAAATAAATTTTTAAGGCTTTTAATTAGATACTATGATTAATACTAGATCATACAGTTAACATTTAGAAGCTCACTTAAGGTCAAGGAGGTAAGTTTGTTGTTGTTAAGCATCGTCAAGTCAGTTCTGACTCATAGCAACCCTATATAGGGTTTCCTAGGAGCAGTTAGTGAGCTTGAACCCTGACCTTGTGGTTCAAACTGACCTTGCAGTCCAGCACAAAGGAGGTAAGTACAAGGATGAAAATTGCAGCATTCTTTTTAAAAGCAAAAACTTCTTAAAGACTTAAATGTAACGTAAGATCACTAGGTGAATGAAATATGGTATACAATTAACTGGGATACGGCTATCTAAAAAATGGATGCTACTCTCTGCATATTAAGAGAAAATAATCTTCAAGATAAAACTGAAAAATAGAACCAAATGGCAGCTATATATGTAGAATAAAACTGTGAGGGGGCTTTAAAAAATTCAAGGGAAAATTCCATTATCTTTTAATTCCATTTTTTCCACAAACTTTTTAAAGTCCCCTGTTATTAATGTTTTTAAAATCTAGGTCTATGTGAAAATCTACGGGATTTTTCTGGAAAGATATATAAAAACTCATGGTGATTTTCTTCAGGGACGCAAACTATGTGGCTAGGGAAATGAGAGTTACTCTCCCCATTAAAATTCCTTTAGACCTTTTGGATTTTTGTACTATTTGAATTGCTCATTCAAATTTACTAAAAATAATCAAGTATAAACTGTGATCTTTTAAAATACATCATTGTGTGAACAAACTCTGGTACATAGTAGACATTCAATAAATATCCATTAACTAAATTTATGACCTATTCCTCCTCTCCTGTTATTCACATCTCCTCTTTTCTTCATGTGTTCAGGTAAAATAAGTTTCACATAATATAGATATTATGCTAACTACTTGACATAAGTTTACCATCACAGGTAATTCTAGAACATTACTGGGAAGTAGATATTATCATCTCTCTTTTTTAAATAAGAAGACTGAGGTTTAGATAGGTTACTGCAAGCCCAAAAATTATGTATTTAATCCTATCTCCTCAGTATACAGGGTAGATAGGGATGGGCAACTTATACATTGTCTACCTAAATGGTGGGTTACAAAGGCATGAAGCAACTGGCCTACAAGTTTTCAAGAGGGAGTTTAGTTTCAGAGTGTGCGGGTGAAGGTAGACTACCCACTAATAGTATTCATATTGTCTGAATGGGTATGGTGAAAAGAGATGGGGAAAAGATTCTTATGATTCAATAGTGAGTAATTGTTATCATGACTAATTGCAACTGTCACCACTGTAAAGGGAGACATTTTGTAACAAAAAATGGGGTAGTAGTTAATCTTACAGTCCAGAAACAGGTGACCCTAGGACCATCAAGGGAGAAGAGCACCAGCGGAATGTGGGATCCTATCCAGAGAAGCAGTGACACCAGAGATGAAGACAGAGATGATGACATGGAGAGATAGAGCAGCTGAGGACTCTAGACTTATGGAAAGAGAAAGGCTATGTTATGGCAGCCAGGAGGCAGGCTTGCAGAATGTGCCCTTTGGTTGTTTAAATGATTATATATTCCTGAGTGTTTTTGTGTACATACAAAAACAAAAACAAAAAAATAGAGGGAATTGCAGAATGTGCCCTTTGGTTGTTTAAATGATTATATATTCCTGAGTGTTTTTGTGTACATACAAAAACAAAAACAAAAAAATATAGGGAATAGAAGCAAATCCTTTTGAATAATGATGCAATGAATGTAAAACCAATGTTCTCCCATGTAAACTATAACTCAATTCACAATAAAAATTTTTAAATAAAAGGGGGAATAGGTAAATACTGGTAAATGATAATCCATGGAGGGGATTGTAATCATTGCAATGAAATGATGAGTGTAGAATCGATGTTCTCCCATGTAAACTATCACTCAATTCACAATGAAAAAAAAGAAAAGAAAAGGGGAAATAGGTAAATACTGGTAAATGATAGTACATGGAAGACATTATAATCATTGCAATGAAATAAAATATGATTTATTGAATGTAAAACTAATGAGTTGCCATGTAAACTTTCACTGAATTCACAATAAAAAAATTATGTATTTAGTATTTTGTATATGTTAAATAAAAGAAGCACTTTTAAAACCTATGTAAAATGTTGGGGGACTATAAAGTTTAATATATTCTTTGTCCCTCAAAGCATTCTTAATTACATACATTAGCATATTTCATATTTTAATCCTAACAAATCTAAGTATATTGCTCCCAATTTTAAATTAGTAACCAAAACCTAGAGTAGAAACCTCCCCAACTACTCTAGTCCACATTTAATGTCTCCTTACTTCCTACTGGGAGTCCTCGTGTGGCACTTTAGGATAAGCACTGGACCACAAGTTCGGCAGTTCAAACTCACCAGCTGCTCCTCAGAAACCTTATACAAGTCGCTATGAGTCAAAATGGACTCAACAGTACTTAACAACAACTTCCTACTGGCCTTTTTTATTAAGGATTGTTGTTTTTAAGTGCTGTCAAGTCAGTTCCAACCATAGAGACCCTGTATAGGGTTCAAATTCACCAGTCGCTCCTCAGAAATCCTATATAGGGTTGCTATGAGTCGGAACCAACTCGATGGTTCTTAACAACAACAAGACACTAAAATACTTACAATAATGTTTTAGTGCTAATCCAAGTCTGTATAATTTAGCTATGTTTCTTTTGTACGAAGGATTTATGACAACAGATGAAAGAAAATTATTCGACCATCTCAAGTCTCCTCATCTGAAATATTGGGTTCCGTTCATCTGGTTTGGAAATCTTGCAACTAAAGCCCGGAATGAAGGTAGAATCAGAGACAGTGTTGATCTGCAATCACTGATGACTGTAAGTATTTCAGATGGAAGAGGTGCTAATTAAAGTGTCAAGAGGGCCTGGACATAACAGGGCAGACCCTGAATAAAGCAGGGAGAGCCTGCTTTATTCAGTCCTAATTCTAAAGAAACCTGAAAGATAGGGCTGGTATTAGAATCCCCAACAGATAGGACAGAGATAATACACAGACTAATTTGTAGTAATTGTTTAGAAGTTCTGTTTTAAACAGGGCTGCTAACCTCAACGTCAGCAGTTCTATACTACCATCTGTTCCATGGGAGAAAGATGAGGCTTTCTGCTCCTGTGAAGATTTACAGCTTCAGAAACCCTATGCAGGATCGGAACCCACTCCACGACACATAACCACCATGCTTTGTAAGAAAGTGCACCTTGATTGATCAGCAATATCATCAAAGTCTTAGAAGGATATGGCATACTCATATTATATTTGCCATCCTTGGCTCTGGGACACAACAATAAAATCCAGAGTATAAATAAACCTCCCACAAAAAAAAAACCCAGAGTAGAAATAAACTTCCCCAATACTGACAGTATGCCAAGGTTAAGCCACCTTTTCAAAAGCAAAATGGTGGTTTTCCTAAACAAAATAACCCTCAAATCACCTGAGAACCAAGTTGGCCTTCAAGTGCTGTGTGAGGGATGGATCAATTTGAGCCATCACAGTCTCCTGCCTGGACTAGGGTAAAAGGAGTGAGTAATTAAAAACTAGCTACCAAACATAATTCTATTTTTCTCCTTTTTAGATAATAGTATATGTCTGATAAAGGGGAATGGGGGGATGGACCCAGTTCTTCCTGATCCAAAGAGAGATTTTCTGTCATTGTGACTGTTCTAAAGTCCCATTTGTAAGAGGATGTTTAAGATATGTTTACTTCTGTTTTCTAAGACCTATGATAAGCATGCTGTAAGGACAGAAAATACTTTGCCTTCCACATGATTTACCAAAGTGGCTAAATGTTACTTATTTAAAATATTAACCATTACCTTTCCAACATCCCTTTGAACCAATCAACATTAGCCAAGAAATTATGGATTAAATATGATAGGAAATATTTGTGTAAAAGTCTGACTTATTTTACTATTTTAAAAATATGTTGAGATGTATGCATGAATATTGTTCAGTGACGTTCACTGTTTGTCATATTTGGAACTTTCCCTATATAATGACCTTCAGAACCAGTTTATTAGCCTTTCATCTCATTTATAAATGATGTGCCCACATTCTGAAGCCCAGTATATACTCATTACCACATCCTTTGTAGTAAACCATGTTTTCTCTGTTTCCAAATTAGGAAATGAACCGATACCGCTCTTGGTGTAGCCTCTTGTTCGGTTATGACTGGGTTGGGATTCCGCTGGTTTACACCCAGGTAGCGAATACTTTTCATGTGATTTTGGGTTTCCCCGTGCCCACCTTGGCTCTCTAGCTTGTTGTGGGTGACCAGCAATATGTTCTCACTCGTGTTTCTCTCTATTCCAGGTTGTCACTCTTGCTGTCTACACCTTCTTCTTTGCATGCCTGATTGGACGCCAGTTTTTGGATCCCACCAAAGGCTATGCAGGCCATGACTTAGATCTGTACATTCCAATCTTTACTCTTCTCCAGTTCTTCTTCTATGCAGGATGGCTCAAGGTAGCCTGTGGTCTCAGTGTCTGAGACCTGCTCTGTAATCTCTGTCATGTTCCAAATGTCCCCACACTGATCCTTTACTGAGTCTTTAGCAAATCATTCATTAACATGTGATAGCTTGTTTTGCAGCCAAGGATTAAAGTGGCAGGGTTGTAGTGAGTAGTCCATGGCAGCTGTCTGAAGCAGCTCGTTTATACACAGAGATTACAAGAAGACTACTCTTTTATGGCTATTGATTTCTTGTTTCGTATGTGTGTGCTCCCATTAGGATTACAACGATGTAATTAAAGCAATACACTGTGTTTGCATTGATATTTTATATCACACTCAGCAACTACATCGAGTGAGAGTAAATACCAAGCATTGTACAAGTATATATGACTTAAGCATTAAGGTAATGTTATTATCTTGTTTTGGCTCAAATCTGTAAAAGTGATTTACAATTCCCTGAAATTCTATAAGCTGCCCCACAACATTAAATGCATTGCATTTCAAAACTAGAACTGAGACCAGAAAAGAATCAGAATCAAAACCAGAAGCACCAAGATGAACGGTGGCATTTGGTTTGCCAAGAAATTAAAAACAGGTCAGAACAGTGAGAACAGTTTGTCCAGTTTTCAGTGTACAATTTTATTTGTTCCCACCACCACCTCTTTTTCTCTCCTTATGATCCCCAAAGATGTGTGTGTATATAAATATCAGGGACATAATTCTCACAGTGTGTCCTCTTTTGTCAAGTTCCAAAAGGGAAATGTTATGAAAAAAACAAAAAAATAAAAGACAATGGCTTCATTCTGTTAGCTGAGATTTAATGACAGTTTGAAGATGACTTCAGTATAATAGAATTTTCAAATGTCTGACCTTCCCAATGGTCACGTGTTGTGCATAGTCACAGCCTTCCCAGTTAGACAACATGTTCCCTTGAGATGATTTTGCTTTCATTGGTTTGATATGAACCAGGAACAACAAGTATGTTGGCATTTCATATTCTGCTCCAAAGAATAAAGGCATGCCCTTAGTAAATGCCAAAACCATTTAACATTAGATGACAGTGAGCTTTAATTATTTTTACTCATTTAAAAGCGACAAAGAGCAAGAGAGACTAATTGCTCTCATTTCTCATCTACCTTTATAAACATAAAGTCACCAAAACTGGTGCTCATCATTCTGGTCTTTTACTCTCCTTTCCCCTAAGTTGTACTGCACTGTTTTGTTTCCTTTTTGGCTCTGTGTCTGTGGGGAATGCTTGGCCAGTTAGCAGTTCTTTTCATCTGACCTGCTTTCTAACACATTCGCATCCTTTTCATTTATGCTGGTGTTATCACTTCTAACTCATAGCAACCTATGTAGGATTTCCAAGGATCAGCTGGTAGGTTTGAGCTGCTGACCTGTGGTTAACAGTCCAATGCTTACTCTACAGCACCACACCAGAACTTCTTTTAACTTATAAGATACTTTTGAAAGACCAAATATGAAAAGCACTCTGTTAAGATAAACAACCCTCACAGAACTGAGTTTTCCCACATCAACAAGTTGTGTCTCAATTTCTAAACATCTTGACCATTCTGAGAGTGATAAATCTTTTCAAAGTGGAGAAAATCTATCTTAACCTTATGAGCAGTATACTACTCCATTACTTGCTAGAAATATAGCCTCCAAAAATGTAAAGGATATTATTGTGAGATAGTTTGGAAAAGTAGGTGTCATTTTGGAACGTTAATGCAGACTATGCCCTGGTGTGGTGCTGAAGGATAAGCATTGAAACTCAGGGTCGGTTTGAACTGAAAGGTTGGTGGTTCAAACTCACCAGCCATTCCTCGGAAACCCTATACAGGGTCTCTGTGAGTTGGAACCAACTCCAAGGAACTTAACAACAACATGATAGCCTATGCAAGAATGATCCCATAAAAGTGAAAGTGTAGATATAACAAAATATCTTCTGACCCATTTAATATAAGCAACACTCCAGCCATGAAGAAACTTTATTTCCAGTTCCATGAATAGCCTCATGGAACTGGAAATAAAGGGCTTTGACATGGATACTGCTGTGTGGCTGACTGGTTTGGAGCTCAGGAGGTCCCTAGTGCTGTTACTTTAGAATATGGGCGATGTGCTTCTCCTAGTTGTTGTCAAGTGCCCTCAAGTTGGTTCCAACTCATAGCAACCCTGTATAGGGTTTCCAAGGAGCAGCTGGTGGGTTTGAACCACCCACCTTACAGTTCAAACAGGCCTTACAGTCCAGGGCTTATCCTATAGTGCCACACCAGGACTTCATTTCTTCTAGTTGTTGTTGTGTTGTTAAGTGCCATCAAATTGATTCCGACCCATAGCGACCCTGTATAGGGTTTCCGAGGAGCAGCTGGTGAGCTTGAACTGCCAACCTTGCAGTTCAAATGGCTTTGCAGTCTGGCACATTAACCCACAGCGCCACACCAGGACTCCGTTTCTCCTAGTAGGTGGTTCTTAATGTTTGTTATGCTTTAAAAGCTCCTGGGAGTTTTCAATAATCCTGATACCTGGGCTCAACCCCACATCAAGTATGGTATTTTTATGCAAATAATACTTCCTAGAGGTTTGTTTGTTTTGTTTTGTTTTCAAATCACACAACCCCCTGGAGACTTAGTTTGCTTTGCACACTATGCATATTGTTGTTGTTGTTGTTAAGTGCCGTTGAGTCGGTTCCGACTCATAGCGACCCTGTATAGGGTTTCCGAGGGTGTAAATCCTTACGGGAGTAGAAACAACTATGCATGTTAGTGGACTTATTTACATGGGTGCAAAAAAATATAACAAATTGGAATCTCTGGGGGGGTAGGACTCAGGTATCCATTTTTTGTTTGTTTTAAGTTCCCAGATGATTTTTTGCCTATGTTGCAAACTACTTCTCTAAGCAGTTTGAGTTAAATCATAAAAATGAGTAGATTTTTAACTGAATGGACTCAGACTAAAAACTGGACTAATCAAGCCAGGCCTGTATATCATACACTTTATTATTTTTTTCCCATCTGCCCAATGTACACAACTACACATAGTAACTACAAATGCTAATTAATTAAAGGAAAATATTTAAAAGCAAGAATGACAGGTGAATAATATATGTATTTGGCATATACGCCTCTCACTAAAAAGGCATTCAATTCCAGAAGCTGGTGATATTGACCAAATATTACAAGATTTGTGATAAGAAGCAAGAAAACTAGCTTCTTGGTTAACAATAAACTCTTAAAGTAGTACTAAACAGGATTCTAATTCCAGCCTTACGATTTACTAACTCATTTAGCAGTTTCCAATAATTGTGAAATCTCTTTACAGTATTTTCTTTAAAATTTCTTGGCCATTTAACCTTCCTCATGTTTTATTTCATTTTGCTATAAATTTCTTGAGAGCAGAGATATGTACCCTCAAAATGCTTAGCACAGTTGTTGTTGTTAAATGCCATCAAGTCAGTCCTAACTCATAGTGACCCTATATATAGGGTTTCCAAAGAATGGCTGGTGAATTTGAACTGCTGACCTTGTAGTTCAAACCAACCTTACAGTCCAGTGCTTTAGCCCACAGCTCCAAGCACTTTACCTGTAATCTGTACTTCTCAATATTCATTGGTTTGATTTTGATGTGTACCTAAAAGTCAATCATTTTGCTCTTACATATAATAACATGGCTTCTCCTGCAGTATGTTATTAAATTCTGTCATGTCGATTCCAACTCAGAGCACCGTGATATAGGGTCTCCTAGAAGAAGCTAGTAGGTTTGAACCATCAGCTTTTCAGTTAGCAGTCCATTGCTTATCCTATAGCAACACACCAGGAAAATGCAGTATGGGGTCTGCATTTTCACCAGTTGAATAGACTGCTTCATTTGGAGAGCATGCCTGTGTAGGTTTGAAAGTTGAATCTCACTTTGCTGACAAATATGTGTGTCTATCAACAACCCACTCTCCTCTGGACTTCATATTATGAAAGTAACAGAAGAAAGCAAACAATAAAATGGGGATGATTTTCAATCTCCATTCTTAGTTTTCAGAAGCATCGTGACTGATTTATTCTCTGTTCTCAACTATAGGTAGCTGAGCAGCTTATCAACCCCTTTGGAGAAGATGATGATGATTTTGAAACGAATTGGTGCATTGATAGAAATTTGCAGGTTAGAGGAGCTTTTCTTTCATTTACAAAGATTAATAGTAAATCACTGTCCTGTTACAAATCTAAACAGACTCTGAATTTGGGATTTGAACTTCCTATCTTTTAGCAATAAATACAAGGAATGTGCTTTTCAATTTGCTGTCTCCATTCTGAGGTAACCCCACAAGTCACAGGTCTGTGTTTCAGTGTAATTTAGTCTCTTCTTAAAAAAAAAATTTCTAGCCAATTGTAAGTTTCTTTATTAGCTCTATGCAGTCTTCCATCTCAGTACAGAGCACTGTTTGAATTCATTCTATACTCCATTCTCTATGGCTTCCCAGAGAAATGAACAGTGATGTAAACAGAAGACAAACATAATCTGATGTGAGTTCCCAACTGCAAATCACATCAGTCGCTAGCAGCTGGACAGTATGGCCCTGAAACAAACTGCCTGGGTCTCAAATCTGCTAGATTGATACCAAATCAAGCCCAGTCCCCTATTCAGGGAACACTATGTCAGAGGACTTTGCATGAAGAACCAGAATGGGGGATTTTCCTTTCAGGATTTAGACTATTCCCATCGCTGAGGACCACCCTACTGAGTACAGACCTTCACTTTGTTCATTTGTTTCAAGCCCTGAAAGAGCTCTTTCCCAGATCTTAAAGAGGCTCAGGTATTTCACTGATCAGTCTATTTGGGGAAGACAATAATACCTAGACCACACACTATTTTCAAAAACTGGACTCACAGAGGATTAATATTTTATTCACACATCAATTTGTCAAAACCAACAAAAGAAACCACACCATAACACCAAGCGGTACAGATATGCTTTTCCATACACACCAACCAAAAAAATTAGTTTATACAAAATAATGTCAAGTATATGGGGGTCAATGGAATATTGGTACTCTTTCACCTCTCTGTAACATCTGGAGTAGTCTGGTGAATGTCAGGTAGCCACTAGACAATGGGGCAATTTTGATCAAAATAGAAAAAGGTGCTTCTGCAGAAAAGGTGCAGCCCCACTCATGGGCACATGGTTTGATAAAACTAATGTGGACAGTTTTACACTCCTGCTTACCTCTGTGTCCAAGTACTCTTGTGCAGCACCTTGTACAACTCTCTGAAGCAACACTGGTGTCAACACACAAGGATATTTGTATGTTCACTCTTTTAGACTGTGTCCTATCCCATTCCAAGTCCCATCCACCCACTGGAACGCATTCCTGTTTCTTTACACAATTCACAGCTGAATTATTCTAACACTTTAACAATGATTTTAGGTCTCTCTTTTAGCTGTGGATGAAATGCACATGAGCTTACCCAAGATGAAGAAGGACATTTACTGGGACGATTCTGCTGCTCGACCACCATACACACTGGCAGCTGCTGACTATTGCATACCATCATTTCTGGGGTCGACAATCCAAATGGGGTAAGTATATTTTTTTTTCTAAATTTTAAATATTTAATGAACTCACAGATCACTGTTCTGATCTTTTTACACCCTAATCATGACTACTCAACTATTAATATCTTATACCTATAGCTAGGTATAAGCTAGCTATAGGTATAAGATACTACACCTAAAGCTCCAGCACTTGTCTGTCAGTTTGTTGTACTGTGGTGGCTTGTAGGTGGCTGTGATTCTGAAAGCTATGCCACTGGTATTTTACACACCAGCAGAGTCACCCATAGTGAACAGGCTTCAGATGAGCTTCCAGACGAAGACAGACTAGGAAAAAAGAGTGATGAACTACTTCCAAATCTTTAGTCACTGAAAACCTTATGAATAGCAGAGAAACACTATCAGATATAGTGCCGGAAAGTGAGCCCCAGAGGTTGGAAGGCAAAATGCAACTGGGGAAGAGCCACCTCCTCAAAGCAGAGTTGACCATGATGACGAGAATGGAGTAATGCCCATGGGACCTTCATTTGCTGATGGGGCACAACTCAAAATGAAGAGAAACAGCTGTAAGCATACATGGAGAATCGGAACATGGGTGTACGAAGTATGTATCTGGGAAAACTGGAAGTTGTCAAAAATGAAATGGCACACAATAAACATTGATATCTTAGGCATTAGTGAGCTGAAATGGATTGGTATTGGCCATTTTAAATCTGATGACCACATGGTTTACTATGCCAGGAATGACAAATTGAAGTGGAATGGATTTGCATTCATTGTCAAAAAGAACATATTCAGATCAGTCATGAGGTACAACGCTGTCTGTGATAGGATAATATCCATGCGCCTACAAGGAAGACCAGTTCATACCACTATTATTCAATCTGAAATTGATCAAACATGCAATCAAGATGTATTGATAAGTACTGGTGATTGGAATGCAAAGGTGGGGAGCAAAGAGGAAGGATCACTAGTT
>NW_006408551.1:21870532-21903837 GCF_000296735.1 Chrysochloris asiatica | reverse complement strand
AAATCATCGGACAACCTCTTTAATATCTCATGCGAGTAAAGTTTACTAAAAGTAATACTGAATTGACTGCAAGCATATACTGACAGTGAACTTCCAGAGGTTCAAGCCGGATTCAGACGAGGACATGGAACTATGGATATCATTGCTGATGTCTGATGGATCTTGGCTGAAAGCAGAGAATATCAGAAAGATGTTTACCTGGGTTTTATTGACTACACAAAGCCTTTGATTATTTGGATTGTGACAAGCTATGGACAACATTGCGAAGTATGAATATTCCGGAACACTTAATTGTGCTCATGAGGAATCTGTACATGGACCAAGAGGCAGTTATTCGAACAGAACATGGGAACACGGAACGGTTGAAAATTAAGAAAGGTGTGCGACAAGATTGTATTCTTTCACCATACTCATTCAACCTGTATGCTGAGCAAATAATCTGAGAAGCTGGGTTATATGAAGAAACACGTGGCTTCCGGATTAGAGGAAGACTCATTAACAACCTGCAATATGCAGATGATACAACCTTGCTTGTTGAAAGTGAAGAAGACTTAAAATATTTACTGATGAAGATCAAAGAGCACAGCCTTCGGTATGGATTTCATCAATGTAAAAAAAGAAAAATCCTCACCACTGGACCAATAAACAACATTCTTATCAACAGAGAAAAGTTTGAAGTTGTCAAGGACTTCATTCTCCTTAGATCAACAGTCAACACTCATGGAAGCAGCAGTCAAGAAATCAAATGACACTTTGCATTAGGCAAATCTGCTGCACAAGATCTTTTTAAAGTGTTAAAGAGCAAAGATGTCAGCTTGAGAACTAAGATGCACCTGACCCAAGCCATGGTATTTTCAATAACCTCATATGGATGTGAAAGTTTTACAGTGAATAAGGAAGGCCATAGAAGAATTGATGCTTTTGAGTTACGGTGTTGAAGGAGAATATTGAAACTGCCATGGGCTGCCAAAAGAACCAACGGATCTGTGTTGGAAGAAGTGTAGCCTGAGTGCTCCTTGGAGGCCAGGATGACCAAACTTCGTCTCTCATACATCAGACATGTTGTCAGAAGGGACCAGGCACTGGAGAAGAACATCATGTTTGGTAAGGTGGAGGGTCAGATAAAAAGAGAAAGACCCCCAGCGAGATGGATTGGCCAAGTGGCAGCATCTATGGACTCAAACATGGCAACAGTAGTGAGGTTGGCCCAGGATCGGGCAGTGTCTCAGTCTGCTGTGCATAAGGTCTCTATGGGTCGATACTGACTCCATGACACCTAATAAGAACAACAACTACAATAATTTTACATAAAAATACATAGTCTAACATATACTATCGCATGCTTAGTTATATATACAACCAAAAATATCTCAAATTCTAAATCACTCACTTCAACAAAAAAATCTACTCTTGGAATATTGATTTTCATTTTCTATGGCAGGAAGGAATAAAAGACAAACCTTCCAAGGAGATGAAAGTGCATTAAATTCTTAATTTTAGAACTTAACGATTCTTTCATATGCTGATGGGGGCTCACCATTGGTGCTCCATTTTCACCTTTTAGACTGTGTCAGGCGTACTGTTACAACAAAGCTTCTTTAATTTTCTTTTGGTGTCAGGTATCCGAGGTGGAATAGCATAAACAAGGTGGAAGCCTGAGGCTAGAGATGTCTCTTTAAAGACCACCAGGCCACATCTGGACTCCTGGTGGCATTGTAGGTTCAGCACTGGACTGTGAACCATAAGGTAGTTAGTTCAAACCCACCAACTTCTCCTTGGAATCCCTATACAGGGTGGCTGTGAGTCAGAACCAACTCGATGGCACTTAACAACAACAGGCCACTTCTTAGCATCCTGGTGTGGCACTGTAGGATAAGGACTGGCCCACAAGGTCGATTTGAACAAGGTTGGTGGTTCAAACTCACCAGCCGCTCCTTGGGAACCCTATACAGGGTCACTCTGAGTTGGAACCTCTCAGCGGCACTTAACAACAACAACAAGGCCACTTCTTAAACCACATTTCCCATAATCCTTGCCCTGAGTCCTCAAATCAGGAATCAGAGAAGCAGGAGGAAGATTGCTAGCTTTCAGGCAATGATTTTAGTGCCTCCCAGGAGTCCTGGTGTGGCTCTGTGGGCTAATGCATCAGACTGCAAAGTCGTTTGGACTGCAAGGTCGGTGGTTCAAGCTCACTAGCTGCTCCTTGGAAACCCTACACAGGGTCACTATGGGTCAGAATCAACTTGGTGGCACTTAACACATACCATGATGCTTACTAGCTTGAAACTGTCTACCAGAAAGGGTAGAAACAACATTCTATTCCACTAGACTTTCCTGGTAATGCTGAGCCCTGAACCTCCCAGCTCAGCTTAAGGATTACCTTGCCAATCTTATAAATTCTTGGCTAAAGCTTTGATGGAGATTCTGCAGTGCAGAAGGTTAAAAATGGCAGCAGTCACCTCTAACAGGTTTGAAGAAAAGAGTACATTTTGCTGTGCCCATGAATAAATCCCTGTTCCCATGTGCCTCTGTCCTAATAGCTTCTTAGGCAAATTAGCAGGTACCTCCAAGGTAATCACCTGACTTTGAATACACTGGATGGCTGTGTGCCCTGGAGTTGGTTCTGACTCATAGCAACCCTGTACAGCATTTCTGAGGCTGTAAATCTTTATGGGAGAAGAACGCCTCATCTTTCTCCCGTGGAACAGCTGGTAGTTTCAAACTGCTGACCTTGCGGTTCGCAGCCCGATTCATAACCACTATGCTACCAGAGCTCCTTTTGAATACACTAGCAATTTGAAAACTGTGTATCTGACATGAAAAGCAGAAATCATTATTTTAAACAAATTTTCCTAAAGTCTGCACTTCAGTTCTGTTATAAAATGACCTTTTATTACTTGACTTTTAAGTGAAAAAGTGAATGAAATGTTTTGAAGTTCTCAATCTTTAGAAGTTCTATCTTTACTTGATCACACTAGTGACAAGGGAATTACTTTGCAAAAAAACTTGCTTTGGAAACAAACACATTACATCTTTCAAGTCATCAAACCTATTTCAGTCTTTCCATATTAGACACATCCCAGGGAAATATGGAAGTCTGCTGACACCTTCAACCTTGCTGTCTCCCGCCTCTCTTCTGCTAATGCCAATAGGAGGTGAAGAGTATTCTTCTGTAGTCTTGACCAGTCTCAAGCATGTTTTAAAGAATCTGGAATTAAATCACTGCCTTCAGATCTTTGTTACTGGGAAGGAAGAGAGACTATGAGGCTGATAGTTTTATAAATGTTGTTGCTATTATTGGGTGCTGTTGAGTCAATGCTGACGTAACCTCATGTGATAGAATAAAACTGCCCCATCGAGTTTCCAAGGTTGTCAGCTTTAGGAGAATGGTTTGCCAGACCTTTCTCCCCTGAAGGTTCAAACCACCAACCATTTGGTTAGCAGCTGAGTGCTTAATTGGTGTACCACCAGATCTTCTTGGTTTTGTAGGTACTCAGAAGATATTTGAAACATATGAGATTAAAATAAGAACACATCCCAAATCTGACACGAGTCTGACCTGTGAAATCATAATACCTGTTCACTCTCCTAGACTCAACTATAACCAACTAACTCAACTGGATCACTAGTAACTTTTCTCTCCCCACAACCTATCTTTCTCCTGCCTTCTCAATATAGCCCAATGTGTGGCACAACCTTTCGTCCTCTCACTGTTTCACTATTTCTGTAGTGATGATTTATACTGTGCAGTCAATGCACACCGCAGAGCTTGTCAGTCTACGTCAAATGGCACAAATTGTATGGAGCAGCTAGGACAGTGCAGTCCTGGCTCCCAAATCCCCATTGCCTTGTCCTTTTCTCTAACAAGCCAGCTTCTTCCCATCCTAATATTTCCTCTCCATTTGGCCCACTGCCCTCATATGACCCTTAAATGGCTCTTAAGTTATCCCTCCTAAGCTGTTCCTTGTTAGGTGACAACTCTGAGGTGTATTCACATTTCTTAAAGGACAGTCTTGAAGGTAACAAGACAGTGACCTTCAGGCAGAGACACTCATTTCCTCTAGCCATGTGCAAGAAGTCAATGATGACTGGAAAAACCACATCTGAAAACTTGCCAGTCACTGGCAGAATCCTTTCTATATTTCCTACCCTTTAAAGCTTTTCCACAGATATCACCCCATTTGAACTTTCAAACAACCTGTCAGACAGGTAGAGCATTGTGGTCTTCAGTCTCCAAAGCAGGATGCTCTAAGTGAGCCTCCCAAGGTCACATAGCTATTCACAGGCCCCAGCAGCAGTTCCCCTGGCTCTGCAGACTTGTACAATAAGTCACTTTCATCACCACAGAGGCAATTCTCAAATCCTACCTTCTGGAAATGGATGGTGGCATAGCACTTTCCACAAACGTCCTCTTATCTCTAATTACCTGTCGATCTCAGTCCAAATAAGTTCCAGAACAAATGGCCTAAGTTTTTAAGCTGACCTTCTCTAACATATAGCAATACAAGGAGAGCACTTAAGTTCTTCTTCTATGGTTATGTTCATGTCTTTTAACTGGCTGTATGCAAGGTGGTGGTGATTGTGTGCCATCATCAGTTCCAATTGGTAGCCACCCTGTATGAGGTTTCCGAGGCTGTAAATCTTAATGGGAGTCAAAAGCCTAATCTTTCTCCCATACAGGGCCTGGTAGATTCAAACTGTCGACCTTGAAGCTCGCAGCCCAATTCATAACCCACTATGCTACTGGGCTCCTTATTATAAAAGGAGGTTTCAAAAAGTTTGTGGGATAATTAAATTATCTCTTAATTCCATTTTTTCCATGACTTTTTGAAGTCCTATCATATTTGGCACTCAGGATTACACTAACCCTATATACATTTTGCTACATTTTTTAAAATCAAATATGAAAGAGCAGAAAGTATAAAAGGACCTAAATGCACATCCATGCCTTTCAGTTGGGAAATAAAGGATCTTTTATTCCAGTCTGTGTGCTCTAAACTCTAAACCATTTTCTTCTTAAAGCACAGTTTCTGCTATCATAATGAGAACCAAGACTTTCTGAGAAAGGAGATGGGCATTGTGCTTTGGCAATGCAAGCCTCCAACACTGGACCCTTTAGAAGAAAAGCCATTAGATTAGGCTCAGCGCACTGGGGAGTTTTCCACTGCACTGTCCTATGACAGTCTATCATAAAGATCCGAAGGTCATCATTCATCACTTCAACATGAGATACATAAAGTCTACCCCCAGGTCACAGATCACCAAGAGTTCTTCCAAAGATTCAGTTTTAACTTAACACATGGAATGTTCCCAAGTCACAGAGCATTCATTTCTGGATGGTAAAGTTCATTAGTATGGCTTTTCGTGTTGTTTGAGATTCTCCAATGAGCAAAGTAAACATCTATCTTTCTGGTTCTTTCTTGAAACACTGTAAGCTTTGTATTCTAGCACCTTTCAATTGCCTGAAGATTAAGGAGAAACAATTTAAGAATTACATCACATGAGCATACTATGACTTGTAATAACCACAAAGATTCTATTCTTGTGCTTACCTCATTCAGTCCTGTACATCACCTGAATAAGTAGCATCCCCAATCTAAAGTTAAGAAAGTGATTCTTAAAGAGAATTGGTAATCTGCTTAATAACTGGCACTTACTAATTAGCAAAGTCAGAGCCCTTCTCTGCTTATCCAATTCCTACTTCGTATCAAAGGAGTCCTTGTGTCACCATGATTGAGTACTTGACTGCTAACCAAAAGATAGGTGATTTGAATCCACCACCTTCCCCACAGGAGAGAAGACCTGGCCGTCTGCTCTCATAAAGTTGATAGCCTAAGAAGTCCTATTGGGCTCTTCTACTCTGAGTCAAAGGAGCTCTGTTAGCATAGTGGTTACGAATCGGGCTGTGAACCTCAAGATCAGCAGTTCAAAACTACCAGCTGCTCCGTGGGAGAAAGATGTTCTGCTCCTGTAAAGATTTACAGCCTCGGAAACCCTGTTCAGGGTCGCTATGGGTCAGAACCGACTCAATGGCACTTAACAACAACAACTCTGAGTCAAAGTTAACGTGACAACACATTACAACAACATTCAGTATCAAAATCCAGTTCAGAAACTTTCTTTACCTAAGAAAATCTTCAAACCATGATTTGAAATTATCTTCTGAAGTCATCTTTTAACTAAGATACTGTTTAGCTAAAGTAGTAATGAGTGTGTTTGTCATGAGCAGTGTGCTTCTTCAAAGAATTATCATATGAGATCAAATTGTCAGCAATCACTCTAAAACATCAATGAGAAGTTTGGGAGGCAGTGACTGTAATTCAATGGTAATGAAATCATATGGGTAGAGACCGTGAGAATACTGATACAATGTGATGGATGTAATCAAGGATATTGAATCGTACACGTAGAAATTGCAGAATGGTATATAGTCTGCTATGTATATTTCACCAAAATTAAAATTTTAAAAAAGAAAAAAGCAGGTGAGGAAAATAAAACAACCAGGTGTGAAAAACAGGGGGGGGACCTTTTCCTCAAATGTGGAGATTTACGTACATGCCTTTTAAATTATAAGTTGCTTGAGGAACTTATCATTATGGTACCTAATACAATCAATTGATCATGGCAGATGTGAAGTAAATTTAGTTGAGTGATGAAGTGGATAAATCTCATGTACCACATCATAGACTCACCAGGCAGATTCACTCATGCCAGGGAGTGAGTCAGTAGAACACTGTTGTTGTTATTAGGCATCTTCGAGTTGGTTTCGGCACATTACTATCTTATGCACAACAGAAACACTGCCTGGTACTATTTCATTCTCACAATTGTTTGAGCCCATTGTTACTACTGTGTCAGTCCATATTGTTGGGGGTCTTCCTCTTTTTCTCTGACCCTCTGCTTTACCAAGCATGATGTCCTTCTCCAGGGACTAGTCCCTCGTGCCAACATGTCCAAAGACTGAGAGGTGAAGTCTAACCATCCTCACTTCTAAGGAGCATTCTAGCTGCACTTCTCCCAAAACAATTTTGTTTGTTCTTCTGACAGTCCATGGTACTTTATATTCTTTGCCAACACCATAATTTAAATATATCGATTCCTCTACAGTCTTCCTTACTCATTGTTCAACTTTTACATGTATATGATGTTGTTCTGACTCATAGTGACCCTGTATAAGGTTTCCACAGAATGGTTGGTAAGCTTGAACCTCTGACCCTGCAGTTCAAAGTGACCTTGCAGTCCAGCACATTAACCCACAGTGCCACACCAGGACTCCACTTTTACTTGAGGGAATTGAAAACACTGACACCTTTGCTCTTCAATACTTTAAAGAGGTCTTTTATAGCAGATTTGCCTAATGCAATGTATCTTTTGATTTCTTCACTGCTGCATCCATGAGTGTTTACTGAGGATGCAAGTAAAGTCTCTGACAACTTCCGTTTTCTCTGTCATGATGTTTTTTATTGGTCCAGTTTTGAGGATTTTTGTTTTCTTCAACACTGAGATACAATCCAAACTGAAGGCTATGGTCTTTGATCTTCATCAGTAAATATTTTAATTCCTCTTCATACCCAGTAAGAAAGATTGTGTCGTCTACATATCACAGAGAGTTAATGAATCTTCCTCCAACCCTGATGCCACGTTCTTCTTCATATATTGCAGCAGCTTCTTCATATAATGCAGGCTCTCCGATTATTTGCTCAGCATCCAAGTTGAATACATATGTGAAAGGTTACAACCCTAACACACACCTTCTCTGATTTCATATGAAGAAGAGCATGTCATCAGGATGCAGATGACATAACTTTGCTTGCTGGGTGTTAAGAGAACTTAAAATACTGATGAAGATCAAAAATCACAGATTTCAGTATGAATTGCATCTCAATGTGAAGAAAACAAAAATCTTTACCATTGGACCAATATATAGCATCATGATAAATGGAGAAAAGACTGAAGTTGTCAAAAAGACTGTTGCTTGGATCAACAATCAACACTTATGGAAGCAGCAGTCACGAGGTCAAAATTAAGCAAATCTGATAAACAAAATCTCTTTAAAGTGTTCAAGAGCAAAGATATCAGTTTGAGGACTAAGGTGCACCTCACCCAAACCATGGTATTTTCAATAGCTTCATATGTAGGACACCAACTGTGGTGCTGTAGGATAAGTACTGGACTACACACCACAAGGCCAACAGTTCAAACCCACCAGCTGCTCCTTGAAACCCTGTACCGATAGCTATGAGTCGGAACGTACTCGATGGCACTAACAGCAACAATATATGTATGTGAAAGTTGGACAATAAATAACCATAAAAGAATGGATGCATTTGAATTGTGGTGTTGGAGGAGAATATTGAAAGTACCATGGACTGCCAGAAGAACAAAGACATCTGTGGTGGAATAAGTATAGTCAGAATGCTCCTTAGAAACCAGGATAGTAAGACTTCATCTTTCATACTTCAGACATATTGTCAGGAGGGACCAGTCCCTGGAGAAGGATATCATGCTTGGTAAAGTGGAGGGTCAGCAAAAAAGAGGAAGACCTTGAAAAAGATGGATTGGCACAGTGACAGCAGCAATAGACTCAAGTGTAACAACAATTGAGGCTGGCACAGGACAGGGCAGTGTTTCATTCATAAGGTCACTATGAGTCAGAATTGGCTTGATGGCACCTAGCCACAATATCCCCTCATTCTGTTCTAACAACTGCCTTTTGGTTCCTCATGAGCACAATTAAGTGTTCTAGAATACCCATTTTTCGCAATGTTAGAACATAAGAAAAAGCTTTAGCCTTTTTTATAGTCTATACTTTCTAACTTCTGTTTTCCTCTAAACTAGGACTCAGAATCTTATTCCTCTTGCCCCAGTTAAGTGGACATATCCAACATGCCAGTGCATAGGTAGAAAGCTTTGTATATAATAACACAAACATTTTTTTCTAGAATCTGAGTAGAGTTTGTCTTTCTTATTAGGTTTTATGTAAAAGAGGTGGTTATGGCAAACAAATGCCAAGTAAGTATACAAGATCCCAGCTGGAGGACAGATGTCTGTCCTATAAAGATAGATTGCCAGGGCACATCCAGCGTGGCAACCCTGGTGAACAACTGGGCTCGTCCCTCTTCTGGTGCCCTCCCTAACGAAATAGATTCCTGTGAAGTGTGACTAGAGATCTGACTTAATGAAATCCATCGAGCAGGGTTACCAAGGCCACTGAAGCATGAGTCTGCATTTCTATGTAACAGAGTCCATGTAACAGAATCTGAGCTGTGCACACAGAGTGGAGGGTGGGCCAGAAGCCTATTTGGTAGCCAAGGGCACTGCTGGGCCTTTAGAATAACAGCATGTGGCTGTAATGGAACCCCATCCTAGGACATTGAGCTAGTTAATCATCTCAATTACCCATCTTTTATTCATAAACATGGAGGAACAATGTTTGCTTTTGCTGTTCACTTTGCCCTTTCAGGTTATGTCCCAACTTTTCCCTTTATGTCACATAAACTGCACCAGGCAGAGTTAAAACTCTGTTTCAATATGATGTCAGTATGTCTGTTTGGTCACTGCTGCTCCCAGAGCCAGGTTCGTGAGAAGTACTTGAAGTTTAAACATACGACTTAAATAGTTTTTTGAACCTCATTAAGACTCTAAATACACAGAGATATAAGGCAAATAACCAAGTAATCTGAAACAGGAGGAGTCCTTAGTACCAAATAACCCTTACATTACCTTAACTGTCCATTTTATTTCAAGTCTAAAGAGGAGATTCAAAATGGCAAGATTATCTGGCTTCTTTTTAAATGTTAAAAACACAACAGGAAATCCTTAGCAACAGCAAATCCATTCAACTGAATCACAAGTGAGTGCGGTCATGAGTCCCCACTAACTCAATAAATATACTCCTTTCACAGATTCACATTTCTCCTTACAGAACAGTAATTGAATAGACAGAATTGCAAATGATTGACCAGGATTGCTTACTCATGCATATTCCTCTAGGCAGGAATTGTATTTGATTCATCACTCTGGCCCTGGAGTCTAGCTCATCACTTGTGTAATTGTTGGGTGCCCAGGAGCCAATTCCAAGTCATAGTAGACCTGCCCCACAGGCTGTAACCTTTACAAACCAGCAAAGCAGATCACCAGGTCTTTCTCCCACAGAGCTATTATATAAAAGATGCTGTATCAAAACAATTTGGAGTCAGATCTCTATAGATTTTGTCCTCTGGCTTCAGATTCCTAATTTCTAAAATATGAATCCTAATAATAGCAACTGAGAGCATTGTTATGATAATTAAATGAGTTCATGCCTACAAGATGATTAACTGACACACACATTAGTACATACTCACTCAATAAAAGTTGCTGTTATTTGCATTCTCTTCTGAATTTTGTATTCTCTTCTGAATTTAGCTATAATTCATTGTTTGGGGAAGTTTTGTGGACCTGGTGAAGACATAATCTTTCTTCACCTATAATACAGGAAGAAAAAAGACACATACAATATATACTTTTTAATTGCCAAAGTCTCTGTTATTGTTGTTAAATGCCGTTGAGTTGATTCTAACCTATAGCGACCCTGTATAGGGTTTCCAAGGAGCCACTGGTGAGCATGAACCACAAACCTTGCAGTTTAAATGACTTTGCAGTCTGACGTATTAGCCCACAGAGCCACACCAGGACTGCTTCAAAGTCTCATTGTAGTTGTTAGGTGCCATTGAGTCGGTACCAACTCATAGCGACCTTATGCACAGCAGAACGAAACACTGTCCGATCCTGGGCCAATCACACTATTGTTGCCACACTTGAGTCCATTGATGCTGCCACTTTGCCAATCCATCTCACTGGGGTCTTCCTCTTTTTCTCTGACCCTTCACCTTACCAAACATGATATCCTGCTCTAGCACTGGTCCTTTTCTGACAATATGTCCAAAGTATGAGAGACAAAGCTTGGCCATCTTGGCCTCCAAGGAACACGCTGGCTGCACTTCTTCCAACACAGATCCTGTTGGTTTTCTTGGCAGCCCACGGCATTTTCAATATTCTCCTCCAACACCATAACTCAAAAGCATCGATTCTCCTACGGTCTTCCTTACTCATTGTCCAGCTTTCACATGCATATGAAGTTATTGAAAATACCATCACTTGGGTCAGGTGCACGTTAGTCTTCAAGCTGACATCTTTGCTCTTCAACACTTTAAAAAAGTCTTGTGCAGCAGATTTGCCTAATGCAATATGTCATTTGATTTCTTGACTGCTCCTTCCATGCGTGTTGAAAGTTGATCCAAGAAAAATGAAGCCTTTGACAACTTCAATCTTTTCTCTGTTAATAAGAATGTTGTTTATTAGTCCAGTGGTGAGGATTTTTCTTTTTTTACATTGAAATGCAATCCATACCGAAGGCTGTGCTCTTTGATCTTCATCAGTAAATGTTTTAAGTCCTCTTCACTTTCAGCAAGCAAGATTATATCATCTGCATATTGCAGGTTGTTAATGAGTCTTCCTCCAATCATGATGCCACGTTTTTCTTCATATAACCCAGCTTCTTGGATTATTTGCTAAGCAAACAGATTGAATAAGTATGGTGAAAGAATATAACCCTGTCGCACACCTTTCTTAATTTAAAACCATTCAGTGTTGCCATGTTCTATTCGAACAACTGCCTCTTGGTCCATGTACAGATTCCTCATGAGCACAATTAAGTGTTCAGTAATACTCATACTTCGCTATGTTGTCCATAGCTTGTCTTGATACACACAATTGAAAGCCTTTGTGTAGTCAATAAAGTACAGGTAAACATCTTTCTGACATTCTCTGCTTTCAGCCAAGATTCATCGGACATCAGCAATGATATCCTTTGTTCTACGGCCTCTTCTGAATCCAGCTTGAACCTCTGGAAATTCTCTGTCAATGTATGTTTGTAGCCGTTTCTGTATTACTTTTAGTAAAACTTTACTCACATGGAATATCAAAGAGATTGCCCGATGATTCCCACATTCTGTTGGGTCACCTCTCTTTAGGATGGCCACAAATATGGATCTCTTACAATCAGTTGGCCAGATAGTTGTCTTCCAAATTTTTGGCATAGATGATGAGTGAGTGCCTCCTGTGCTGCCGCACTTTCTTGAAAGATTTCAATTTTTATTCCATCTATTCCTGGTGCCTTGTTCTTTGCCAATTCCTTCAATGCACCTTGGACTTCTTCCTTCCGTATCATTGGCTCTTGATCATATGCTGCCTCTTGAAACAGTTGAACATCAACCATTTCCATTTGGTACAGTGACTCTGTGTATTCATTCCATCTTTTTCTGATGCTTTCTGCATCATTCAATAATTTGCCCAGAGAATCCTTCAATAACAAAAGTCGAGGCTTGAATTTTTTTCTTCAGTTCTCCCAGCTTGAGAAATGCTAAGTGTGTTCTTCCTTTCTGGTTTTCTGACTCCAGATCGTTGCACATTTTGTTGTAGTATTTGGTTTAATCTTCTCGAGCTGATCTTTGGAATTTTCTGTTCAGCTCTTGTGTCTCCTCATTTCTTCCATTTGCTTTAGTATCTCTACTCTGGAGAGCAAATTTCAGTGTCTCTTCTGATATTCATTATGACCTTTTCCTTCTTTCTTGTCTTCTTAATGACTTCTTGCTTTCTACCTGTATGATGTTCTTGATGATATCCCACAACTCTTCTGGTCTTCAGTCTTTAGTGTTTAATGTATCAAATCTGTTCTTCAAATGATCAAAGTCTCTAGATCTCTAAAAATGTGTTTGGTGGGGCCCTTAACGATTCCTATAAGGAACCCTGGTGGGGCAATGATTAAGCCCTTGGCAATTTGCTTCAGTAAAGCTTAGAGAACCCTATGGGGCAATTCTAATGTCTTCTATACAGTTGCTATGAGTCAGAATTGATTTGATGGCACACAAAAGGAATCCCTGCAACCTTTCTGGGCTCCTAAGGTCAAAACTATTTTCACTATGACATTGCTCAATATTAAATGAAATTTAATGGCTGCTTGTTCCAGGTACAATACCTTTCTAAGAATCGTTGTTGTTGTTGTTGTTATGTGCCATCAAGTCAGTCATGACTTATAACAACCCTCATAGGGTTTCTGAGGAGCAGCTTGTAGGGTTGAACTGCCAACCTTGTGGTTCACAGTCCAATGCTAATCCTATAGCACCATACCAGGAGTCCAATTTTCTACGAATAGTTCATCCAGGTGGCCAATTATGTCCCAGACACCAGCGTTGACATCACAATAGACGGTTCTCAAAGTGTTCTAACCTCAAAAACCTCCCATGGAAAACAAACCAAACCAAAAGTCAAAGCCATTGAGTTGATTCCAACTCATAGGGACGATTTAGTTGGGCTGCTAACTGAGTTTGAAACTACTAGCCGTCCCATGGAGAACGATGAGGATTTCTGTTCACATAAAGATTTACAGCCTCAGAAACCTTTTACAGGGTCGTTGTGAGTTGAAACTGACTCCACAGCATATAACCACCACCACCACCAAGTCTTTACAAGAATAGACAGTCTCATCTCTCCCACAAATCACCTGGTGGGTTTGAACTGCTGATCTTGCAGTTAGAGTTAGCATCCAACACCTAACCCACAGTGCCAGCACGGTACCTTAAAGAAAACAATGTTACCGTTTAAAATGTTTCTGGCTTACTATACCAAAACAACCAATTCTCACCAGACAAACTATAACAGAAATGTCTTTGCTTTGTAAGGCCCTCCCTTGATTAAAGACAAAGTGAAAATCCAATCATTATAACTTCCCTACTAGAAATCCCCTATTGTTGTTGTTAAGTGCTGTAGAGTCAGTTCTGACTCATAGTAACCCTATATAGGGTTTCTGAGGAGCAGTTGGTGGGTTTGAACTTTCAACCTAGTGGTTAACAGTCCAATGCTGATCCTACCGTGCCACACCCAGAGCCCTAGCTGCCTTTAAAAACCCTGTACTCACACTGCTAGCGTGAGCTCCTTTTTGGATAGCCCCTATTGTCTAACAGGTCAGTAAAATCGTGTGAATTCTAATGGACTTATTAATTAAATTTCTTCTTTCAGTACACTAACATGTCATTTGCCTCTGTCACTCTCATTATTTCACCTGTGAAAAGTACAGTTTTTCCAGAGATACTGTCATCACAGAACAGCTAATACAATGTATGCTTGGATATTCTTGTGCTTTTGAAATTTCTCAGTTATAATTTATACTACATTAAATGTCTGCAGGTGTAATCTACATTCTTTTGAGATCCTAAAATTTTGTTTTAAGAGTATTAAACAGTCCTGAGACCAAAAAACTTGAGAATCTCTACTTAAGCCAATCTCACGTTAAAGTATTATGCCCTTTCAAAACCTGCCATGGAAAATTACCGAACTCTGTGCTCTGAGACTCTGCCCTTGAAACTGCTCAGCCTCCGTCTTCTTGTATGTTGCAGGCTGTCTGGGTCCAGCATTCCTGGCGAGGACTGGCTGTGGGATCTCGAGAAGCACGGCCATCGACGTTCCATGATCAGAAGAGTCAAGAGGTTCCTGAGTGCCCACGAACACCCCACCAGCCCTAGGCCGAGAAGCTTCGGGAGGCAGACCAGCGACAGCTCCATGTTATTCCCGCCAAGCCCAGCCATGGATCTGCTGGATGTGCCCCGGAGGAACACACACAGGGCCCCACTCAACCGGAAGCAGTCCCACTCTTTGGAAGGGAGCCCCAAGCTGCATTCCAGCATGGGAGAACTGTCCACAATCAGGGAAACGAGCCGGACAAGCACTTTACAGAGCCTGACCCCGCAGTCCAGTGTGAAGGCTTCCCCCACCAAAATGCCACAGGTTCCCGAGGTATTGATAACTGCGGCTGAAGCCGTACCCAACTCAGGTGGCCACCACCATGATTCCACTACTTCCCTCTTGAACTTTGAGTTTACTGGGGTACAGCCAAGCAGTACTGGGCAGCACAATGACCCTGTGGGCTTGATCCTGCCCCCGTCAGAGAACGGTACACCTAGGGGCCTTAGTTCCCAGACTGATCGGGACAAAGCTGAGGGAAATCTATTCAAGTTTGCTTTTGAGGAAGACCCTGATGATAATGACAAGTTCCTAAAAAGGTGGAGCCTCCCAGGTTTCCTGGAGTCCAGCCACACCTCTCTGGCTGGTCTTGATCCCATGAGACCTGAATCTGGTCTTTTACTCAATACAGAAACGTCTTCAGAGAGCAGTGGGATCAACGTTGTGGCCAGCCCTCAAGACTCTCCTGATATGCTGTACTTAATGGAAAACCTGGACACAAAGGAAACAGATATTATAGATGTTCATAATGAGCAAACTGAAGAATCACCCAATGGAAGGCCAGCATGTTCTAGACCTTTGTCCTAGCCTACATTCTAATTTTCACAAAACTCTAACATTAGGCTCAGAATATATCAGGGGCTGGTCAGGGCAATAGATTTTTTTTTTTTTCAATTATCCCACTGTATAAGCTACTTAAAATGTTGAGAGTATTATGATCCTGCCTTTATGAAAACTAAGAATATCATACACATTCACGTCATCCATCACAAAACAGCTTTCATAGAAGTTACACAGGCCACAAGTGATATACCTTAACCAAATAAGGAAACTTAAAAACATGTACATGATGTATATTCATAGACCGGTAGTTAGCTTTGGGAAGAATTTTATAGATTATATAGTCTAACCTCATTTTGCCAATAAGGAAATTGAGACCAGAGGCCTACACACAAAGGATTCTTTCTTTTTCTTTTTTTCAACTATAAAGACAAGGAGATGTATCAGCTAATGCCTCAAAGGCCCCTTCCCAGTAATGATTCTTTGTTTGAGGCTTTCTAATCATCTCACTTCCTAATTCTTAACCTCATCAGCATCAGAATACTTCATTTTTCTTCAGTTTCCTCCTTTATTTTAAGGTCTTTATATTTCTTTCTTTCCCCCTTTATTCTTATCCTTTTCGTTTCCCTTCTCCTTAGTCTTGCTCCTTCTTGAATGACCCCTGCCTATCAGATTATAACATTTCTCTGGCCAACTCTGTTGCTTACTTCTTACGATGCTTAAAAAAAAAAACCATTGGCAAAGTATCCCATAGAAGGTCCATACTGTCTACAAATTCAATTTTACACACCTGCAACCTTGCAAGGGAAGGGGTTTGGAAGTCAATAGTATCCAACTATCCCCTAGGCAGCCATTGCCAGATTTTAGGCTTCCACTCTTTGATTGGAACACTGGAGAAAATGAAACCAAGAGAGCACAATATATATATAACCAAATACTATGGAACCAAAGAATAGTGTGTCTTCAACCTGTCTGACTCCAAATCTGAAGCAAATATCCCACTAATGTCACAACATGGGACCAGTTACAGTGTCTATCAGGTTGTTTGGGACAAGGAAGGAGTTGGGAGATGAAGGGGGTCCAGACTGCTTGATGGGGCTCAGACATTGACTAACTCCCTCCAAGGAACTTTTTGGTCCTGATGGTTTTAGTATCCCAATGGAAGGTTATGTTTCATGAATGTGACTCTATCTCTGTCTTAGGATGAGAACTGGAATACATTTGTTGTTGTAGTCAGGTGCCATCGAGTCGGAACCGACTGACTCATAGTGACCCCATGCACAGCAGAACGAAACAATGTCCGATCCTAGGCCAACCTCACTACGGCTGCCACACTTGATGCCATCAATGATGCCACCTGGCTGATCCATCTCGTTGGGGGTCTTCCTCTTTTTCTCTGACCCTCCACCTTACCCAGCATGACATCCTTCTCCAGCGACTGTTCTTTCCAGACAATGTGTCCAAAGTAGGAGAGACAAAGCTTAGCCATCTTGGCCTCCAAGGAGCACTCTGGTTGTACTTCTTCCAAAACAGATCTATTTGTTCTTTTAGTCCATGGCACTTTCAGTATTCTCCTCCAACACCACAAATCAAAGGCATCAATTCTTCTACAATATAGGCCTTAATAAATAAAATCATAACTACAGCTATTTATTGAATGCTAACAACATTCCAGGAAGCAGCATGTAAAGTTCACAGATAATCTTCACAAGTATAGTATGAGGTGGCTATTCCTACATTTAAGGAGTTCTGGTAGCGTAGTGGTTACAAATCGGGCTGCAAACCTTAAGGTCAGCAGTTCGAAACTACCAACTGTTCTGCGGGAGAAAGATGAGGCTTTCTGCTCTCCTAAAGATTTACAGCCTCAGAAACCCTGTACCGGGTCGCTAGGTGTCGGAACCAACTCCACAGCACATAAACAACAACAACATACCTACATTTAAAAGGTGAGGAAAATGGAGGCTTTGAAGAATAAGATAATTTACCTAAAACTGTATAACCAGAAAACATGTGGATTCAAACCAAGTGTATGTGACTCAAGAACCCATACGCTCCACCACTGTGTTCCCTCTCTGTGGTGCTGTTTGTGAGGTCCTGAGTCTGCCAGTAATTTGTCCAGAATTCCAGAGGCTGCCTCAGGAGAGCCACATCACAGATTCATCACAGGACCTGTGTGGGTCCTCCCAATTTTAGTCTACCAGTGTGTCTATTATGCACTCATGAAGAAGGGCACTGTTCCAATTTTAACCATTTTTTATGAGAGAAGAAAGTTCAAGAGACCCTTCTTTCCCCTTCCCAATTCTTCCTGAAATACAATGTTATAATTAGTACATTTTTACAAGACCTCATATCCAACTGGGCACCCCTGGGTATGATGCAATAACATTTACTTTCACTGGCTTTTCTCAAAGAATTAAAAAGAAAAAATGCTCAAAGAAGTACTATACATGGATAGTTCTCTATATGGGTCAACAGTGTCAGTATCTGGGAAGGACACATTCCTGAAGCATTATGTACACTCTGTGGAATCAAGCCCTAAAATAACACTTCTGAAAGACAGGAAACCTAACTTCTTCCCAGTCACCAGTCTCTTAATGCTATTTTCTTGGGTGGTTCAATTTAAAACCCCCTCCCCCATTCTCTTCTCTTTGGCTCAAAGTCAAATACGTTTACCTGCTTTTGAAATATTTTTTGTCCTTAAACCCAAGGTGATAAATTACACACAACTAGAATCACCATTTTATAGAGGAGTAGGAGATTATTCACTTATCTCTGTTTTCATCCATTCCGTAAGTGCTACTTCTTTTGTATCTCCAGAGAACTACTTAATTTCCTCAATATTTCTTTAAAATCTGAAGTCGATTTCCCATTTTCTCCTTGCTTTGAAAACTGATTAATGATCCATCCACTGGGTATATGCAGTTGAATTCATCTATGAATTCAAGACAGCAATTGCCCAGAACAGATTAAAGAATTCTACATTCATTCTAAAAGTAGGTGTGTGTGTGTTTTACCCTTTGCAGAGCAAAGTTACAAAAATAACATAGTTTCTTCACATTTACCTGATTTCACTGATTTTCTGAGCTCTAGACACTTCTGTCACCTCAACAAATGGTTGGTTGGCCTGGTGGCTTTGTCTTTTTGGTTTGTCAAATGCCAAGAACAGGCTCAGCTCTGTTCTGCATTAAATGGAATCCCCAATCCAGAGAGAATGGTGAGTCCAAGCCCTGTACAAATACGTTGCTTTCTTTACTATCTCCAGAGATAAGTCTACCCTGATAATGGGGCCCAATGTTCAGGTAGGTAGAGACCCACTAAATTTTGTTCTATAAACCAAGAATTTAGGGATAGCTGGACCCTGACAAAATGGAGAAGACTGCAGTCTCCCTCCACTGTGGTTCCATCAACTTCTCTCATCACCTCGACCACGCTAGGCTCTCAGAATCCACTCTCAACCTCAGCTATAGACAACAGTTCAAATAGAATGTAGAAATGCACATTTTACCATTAGCTGAAAGAAAAGACTCACTTTCACATTTATCTCTTTTTCATTGTTTCCTATGGCTTCCTCTTCTAGACAATTTGACTTAACCCACAGTCATGTTTCTAAGATTCCTTATTATAAATCTACTCTGAGATTATGCTGAGCCAGGCAGCCATGTAGTATAGTAGAATGCTTACTACAAGATCAGCATGTCAATTCCCTCTTTGTAGCTTTACGAACTTGAACAGATTCCCATCCTCTCGATCTCATATTTGCATCTGTAAGATGGGCCACCCCTTGCATCATTTCACTGTAAGGAGTCATGAGATAGTTTATATAAAAGGCTGGAAACCCCACTTAGCACCATATGAATCATAGGTGATTGGGGCTTACTGCCCCTGTGGATTTATAAGAACTTGGGGAAAAGGAGTCCACCTGCTCCTCACTTACTATCTCATTATCTGACATAGTCCTTTCCTTTAGTCATCTTGATACTCTTCAGGATCCTAATCTTCATTTGAAATGTTTATTCTAACAATCACAGTATTAAGTTCCCATTTTATTAATCTTGTCATTTCTTTTGGGGCTTCTTTGCTTTTCTCTCTCTCACATGCTTCCCAACTTCTCCCTACCTTCCTTTATCCAGGGTTTTTCATCAATCCTTTCACTTCCCATAATACCCCATGCCTCATCACCATGGTGATGAATTCCTTTTCTAACCTAGCATGTATATCAATCCTTTCCATCAAAATGTGGAACTAGAGAAAATGTAACTACTTTTGTTCTTTCCACTATAAATCCAGAAGCTTTAGAACTGCTGGTTTGGAGTAGAGGACCTTCTTAGGTCATCTAATCTCCCTACACTTGACCCTATATCATCAGTTAATTAGAAATAATAACTAGAACTATATGAATTCTGCAAAGTAGGATTTAATTTTGCCTGCACTTCCTACATCACAACCATCATCTATTTGAGCAATAACACATATTTCTGATGAACAGCAATAACAACCTGGTATTAATAGTACTAATGAAGAATTTTTCACATTTTCTCTTATAGAACTCTCTCAAGCAGTTTCTAAATCCTTTTGTACACTTTCTGTTTTTCTCAAGTAACATTCATGGAAGTAGTAGTCAAGAAAACAATGTATTGCATTGAGCAAATGTGCTACAAAAGCCCTCTTGAAAGTGTTAAAAAAGTAAAGATGCTACTTTGAAAGTAAGGTATGCCTTACTCAAGGCATAGTATTTTTGATCACTTCATATGCATGCAAAGCTTGACAATGAAGAAAAGTTGGTGCATTTCAATTATAGTGTTGAATATATTGAATGTACCATAGAGTGACAAAAGAACAAACAAATCTGTCTTGGAAGAAGTAAAGCTAGAATGTTTCTTAGAAAGGAGGATGGCAAGACTTAATCTTACATACTTGGGACATGTTATCAGGAGGGACCAGTCCCAGAAGAAGCAGACATGGGTGGTAGAGTAAGGATCAGTGAAAAAGAAGAAGACCCTCATTGAGACGCAATGACACCATGGCCCAAACTTAGCAACATTTGTGAGGGAGGGTACAAGACTGAGCAGTGTTTTATTTCATTGTACATAGGGGGTTACACTGAATCCACTCAATCACACCTAACAACATCAGTGAACCTTAATTTTTAGGACAGACAGCCTTTTCCACTGAAAAGAACAGTATTCTTCTCTTAGTTTGAATCTTAACAAACCTCAGAAGAAGGATCCAAAACCTATGGCAAAGACTAAGAGTCATGACTCTACCCAAAAAGCAAATTCTGCGGGCAAATTCGTCTCCATTGCCTCTGTGTGTGCAGCCAGCTGATCCCTTCCCTTGGCAAATAGAAAACTGAAGTAATTACTCTGGACATTAAGAGCATGAAAACCACACTTTCTCCAATTACTAAAAATTAGGGCTGAAGATTAAGTTTGTCTTTTGTTTAGTTTTATTTCTGAATTAATTCAGATCATGGGCTCAAATCTTCCTTTACCACAGGAAAATTTGACTAGTATGAGTTATCTGGAACCATCTCCTCAGAGCTTCTAGTTTTAGAAATTTTGCCTAACAAAGTCCTTAAAAGGAATGCTGTTATCTTGTAACCTAAAAACAAGTAAGAGCATCTCTAGGCTCTGCTTAGAAATGCTGATGTCTCCTAGGGTCTTTATTTATGCTGGTGGTGTAGCCAGAGGCAATTTTCCCCCCAGCAGACACTTTTAATTGTCACACTGGGGGTGCTATGGCATCTAGTGGGTAGAGACCAGAAACACTGCTAAATATTCCACAGTGCACAGGACAAGTCTACGCAACAAATAATGGATATTTCAGTCATTTGAGAAACCCTGGTTTAGGCCAATAGAAAAATCAAAATGAGACAACTACCAAGAGGATTAATAAAGAGAAGGAGTCCTGGTGTGGTTTTAGGATAAGCACCGGACTGCTAACCTTAAGGTCAGCAGTTCAAACTCACCAGCTACTCCTCAGAAACCCTAACAGGGTCACTATGAGTTGGAATCAACTTGGCAACACTTAACAACAATAACAACAACGAAGAGACAGGACCTAGAGAAAGCAAGCAAGCAGATGAACCCAGCAACTGGCTAAATTCTTGGCCCATGTATGTTGTAAAATAATCACCATTTCCCTCCTGATGCTAAATGGCTGATAGCTCAGATCCACAAAAACAGAATTTGAACCTGAAGTGTACTCTTTAAAAATTCCTTGGATGACTCTTGCCAATATGAATAGTTAAATGTCATTATTAGTATGTCTATAATTTTCCAAGATTGTAGCTTTTATTTAACAAAGGCAAAACACAAACTTGTTGCTGTCACGTCAACAGTGACCCTAAATGTTACAAAGTAGAGCTGCTCTATAGGGGTTTCTTGACGGACGGTAATCTTTACAGAAGCAGATTGCCTGACCTTTCTTCCACGGCTTATAAAAAAGATGATGCTAATATGTTATAATTGAATATTATTTAAGAGCTAATGGCAATAAATCCTTAGATTCTGCCCAGACGATTGATCTTACTTCAGTTTTTGTATATGTCTTATTTAGGACCAAACAAATAAACGGAATCTTCAGGACAGATAATTGGCAGTTTACTTTGTATAGAAAGGACTTTTTGTAGAAAATACTGATAATGAGCTGTGTATCTCTTTGCCATAAGCTAAGCAAATTCATGAATCCCCACAGTTTATGGATTTCCCCACACTCCCAGGATTAAAATGTGTGGGAACTATGACATCCCAATGATATCACCAATTGAGCTTTTTATTTCATAGTCATTCGTGAAACATCAAGTAATTACCAGGTGTCAGGTGCTCTTCTGCCCTCTCTCACCCATTTGTCACTCTCATCTGCATGTCTAGGTAAATAACAAAATGCCCTCTCAACCAGAACAGTCTTTTCTTTTGTTTCTTCCCTACTCTCCTTCCTTGCTCTCACTCTCCCCTCTCCCCCCAACCCCTTCTTCCTTCTTCTCTTTCCCTTCCTTTCCTCTCCACTCCTGTTCCTCCTCCCAACTATTTCCATTTGCTAAATATAAAGTTGTTTGTATATATTCTTACAAAATGGGTATTGTTTTGTTTTCAAGTGTTTTAAATTTATGCCAGTTATCCTTACAATGTTTGTTGTTGTTGCTGTGTGCCATCTAGTCAGTTCTGACTCATAGTGACCCTGTAGAGAGTTTCTGAGAGCAACTAGTGGGTTTGAACTGCCAACTTTGAGGTTACACCAGAGACCTTTATTAAACATACAAATCAAACATACAGTCCACACCAGAGACCTTTATTAAACATACAAATCAAAATGTGAAACTATTGCTTCTTGACATATTTTCCATCTAGGTCTCATCTATTTCTTGTTTTCATTTCTTCAGTATGTTTTTAAGATCCTCCCAAGTTCCCTTGTGTACATCTACTGCATTGATTGTAACTGCTGAACACCCCCCAGGCATGCCTCCAGTATAACTTCTTTATCTGCTGCTCCCCGCATTGCCTCCCCTGCCTCTTCATATGCATCCCCCTTTATGGACCTGTAGGAGTTTCTTCTGGGGTAAATACCCACAAAGAATCCCTGGCTCGCAGTGATTGCACATATTTAATCTGACTGCTACATCGTCATGCCACGACCCAGGGCTCAGCAGCACTCTGTCCGCCCTCTGCTTGGCATCACCTGGATTTCTCATTTTTCCAGTCTACAAAGTATAGAATGGAACCTAATTACTGTTTAATTGGCATTTATCTGATTACTAATGATGCTAAGCATCTCTCTATATGTTTATTCTCTTCTAAAAATTGTCTTTTTAAAATTCTTTGCTCATTTATCTGATGAGAGTTCTATATTTTTCTTATTGGTTTTCAGGAGTTCCTTTTATATTCTAAAAGAAAATAGACCATTACTGATTTTTTACATTGCAATGATCTTTTCCCAATTCCCTCTGTGTCTATCAAATATATCCATGGTATCATTTGTTGAATGTTGTTGTTGTTAAGTGTCATCGCATTGGTTCTGTGATGACCCTGTATAGGGTTTCTAAGGAGTGACTAGTAGGTTTGAACAACTGACTTTGCAGTTAGCAGTCCAATTTATCCTACAGCACTATACCAGGACTCCTTAATTTTTATACAATCAAGATTATCGAGTTTTGTTTTATGCCATTGACATTTTGTCTAAAATTTTTCACCACCCCTAGATCACTATATTCTCTCTCTTTTTTTTTTTCTATTACTTTTATAGTATTAGTCAGGGATCCAATTTTCCTTTCCTCCATAGAGTGACCCTGTTTCCTCTAATATTAAACCATCAGTTTGTCCATCCTACATCATTTTTACTAATCAGATACACTGGCATAAAACAAAATAGCACCTGGGAGGGGTAAAAAGTAGGGTGCTGTGACACATATGGTTTGTGTTCAACAAGCAGTGATATGGCATTAACCTAAAGGCTGGTGGTTCAAATACACCTTGGTACCATGAAGAAAAGGTCTGGCAATTGGTTTTGATAAACATTATAGTCAAGAAAACCCTGTGGAGCACAGTTCAACTTCGTAACACACGAGATCACCATGGGTCAGAATTGACTCAGTGCCCACTAACAATATGAATGGGGCAAAAAAGAGTCTCAAACCTCACAAAAGCCTCCTCCCTGTTAAACACAAACTCTCTTCAAAATGCATTCCTCCTGCTATCTTCTGACTGGTGATGTTTTTCGTTTTCAGTACCTGGAATATACAACCACTTGCTACACTCTTTCACACCAATACCCACTAAAATTGGGACATCTCTTTACTCGGGCTGATCTAGAAGGGCTGTTGCTAAAAACAAAACAAAACAACAGAGAAGGCATTACAAGGATAGTTCAGGATCACTTACCACTCAATAGATAGGATGGAACCCAGAGACCTGGAGTTCACAGTCATTGGTGAGGCCCCGGTCTCAGCAAAGGTGGAAGTGTTTATGCTTTCTGACTGAGATCTACCTTTGGGGCTTTCCACGGCTCACTTTTTCCTTTAACAGACAGGGCTCAAACATGAGTGAATATTGGTGTTTACTGCCACCCTTGGCCCTATCCTAGGTGTGGATAAAGAAATTAACTGCCAGGCTAGGGAACATTAGAGAAGGCTCCAGAATAAAATTATTCCATGTTCGTTCTCTTCATTCCTCAAGGGGGGCAGGGGGACTTTTTAAAGTGGGCAGCACCCTCCACTCATTATTTACCCACATGGTCAGTGGACCCTACAAACTCCAAAAGAAAAAGCACTTTTCAAGATCAGAAAATTGTTCTTGAAAACGAAGATCAGTCTTTTTTTTTTTTTTTTTTTACCCAATAAAGACTGCTTTCAATGACTTTCAGCACTAAAGTATATTCCTGGCAGCCATAAAAAAAACCCTAGAGAATTCAGTTCAATTCTGAAAACTATGGGGTCACCATGAGTCAGAATTGACTGGACAGCAAGGGGGTCTTAGAATGTATACTTAGGATATGCCAGATACTTTTACATACATCACT
Source organism: Chrysochloris asiatica (assembly GCF_000296735.1). Taxonomy (NCBI): domain Eukaryota; kingdom Metazoa; phylum Chordata; class Mammalia; order Afrosoricida; family Chrysochloridae; genus Chrysochloris; species Chrysochloris asiatica. The sequence continues at coordinate 21,878,985 of NW_006408551.1, read as the reverse complement.
TCAATCATTGCTCAGGACTCTCTTAAATTATGACCCATTTTATAGGATGAAATAGAGAAGTTAAATAACTTGCTGAGTCTTATACAACAATTAAAATTGTATTCTAGGATTTGAACCCTGATCTCTTAGGCTCCTTGCTGATGCTACCATTCTACACTGTGTGCAAAAAAACCCAGTGAACGAGGATGTTCAGAACACAACAGCTGAGTAGTTGCCATAATCACTCCATCACCTCTGCTGACCTAGCCTTCCAGCTCTGATGTGGAACCTTGGGGATCCAACATTCATTCAACACCTATTTACTGAACACCTATTATATAACAGGTGCTACAGTGAGTGCTGTACATCCACTATCAGATTTAGTTCTACAACAAGCTGAGAAGTTGTTACTATGCCTATCTTACAGATAAGGAAGGAGGTGAATAGTGGATGTGTGAGCCAGAGCTGGTCATTGTCAGAGCCAAGATTCAAAATCAGGTTTGTTTATAAACCATGAGACAAATACACCATTTGTTTGTGGAAAGAACAGTGAAACCCTAGAGCCTGTTTCTCTATAAACCCATTCCCAGCTATGTTCTCATGATCCATTTCTTCATTGGGAACACATTAAACTCTCTGGTATAAGATGGCACTATACCATTAGCGATAAAGCCAGCTTGGGTGCCAGAAATAAGTCTGTGGGTCCAGTGCAAGATCACTGAATCCAGTTTCTCTGTGGACTTGTGGGAGCAGACTTCAGAAAACTGGAGACATAGTAGAAGTACTTGCATACATGTGTAAAGAAAAGACCATTCTTACATACACCACTGTGCCCAATAAGCATACATATCAGGCAAGCAAAAGATGGGAAATGCAAATCTCATTCACACTTCCTCAAGTCTGATTTGCTGAGAGTGATTCTGGTATTTAAAGGTATAACACCAGAATTTTTCAAACAACATGACTTCTAAACATAACTACTGGATTTGCTACTCAATTGAAGAAACATCCATACCCCCTCCACACACAGAGTAGACAGGGATGGGCAACTTGGACATTGGCTACCCAAAATGGGGGGTGGGGGCTACAAATGCAAGAAGTGACTGGCTTACAAGCTTTCAAGGGGGGACCTAGATCCAGAGGGCCTGGAGGAAGGTAGAATCTCCAGTGAATAGTATTCAGTCTGACTAGGTGGGGCTGATGCAATGAAATGCAGAAGGGTCTCTTGTGATACAATAGTGAATAATTATCAGGACTGACTGTGAGGATTGGAAATGTAAAGGTAGACGTTTTATAGCAAGGAGGGGAGTGATTAACTTTTCAGTCTAGGAGCGGAGGTCCCTAGGACCATCAAGGGAGAAGAGCAGAGAGCGGGATCCTACCCAGACAAGCAGCGATGCCTGAAATGGAGCCAGAAATGATGACGTGGAGTGACGGAGCAGCTGGAGACTTTAGATCCAGAGAGGGAGAGCGACTGTGTGCTGAAGACCTGGGGGGCACAGGGGAAGGATTGCATGAAGGGGATTGTAACCATGGCAATGAGACGATATACGATAGAATGAATGTAAAACTAATGTTCTCCCATGTAAACTATCACATAAGTCACAATAAAACATTGGAGAAAAAAAAAAAAAAACATCCACCTATTCTTAGCACCTCAGCATGGGGACGTCCTGAAAAAGGTACTATTCAAGGGAGCTTCAAAAAGTTTGTGGCAAGATGAAATGAAAAAGGAATGGAATTTTTCCACTAGCTTTTTGAAGCCCCTTCATAGTCATTTGCAATATGGTACCTTCCAAAGAGATTTTCAACAGTAATTTTTACTCAACTAACTTTCTCATTGTGTGCTGTCTTTACTATCACTGTGTTTACCACCCAGGGATTTATACTGGGCTTTCCTAATGACTTCTTGAATAGCCTAAGACAAACTTGGATCTATAATTATGGTCTAAAGTGAGAGGGAATGGGAATTAATATTTCAGGCAAAATTGGATATGCAACTTTGTTCTAAACAAAACGAAGGTAACAAGTTGGTATCTGGTAGTCTGAATCAGACTCCCAAGATAGCTCTTGATTGACCAGAGCACCCCACTTTACCACAGGCTCCACCACTGCCTATTGTCCTACATTAGGCCTGCTTCACTCAGTTGTTACCTACATAGCCCTGGTAGATATCTTGAGTTTGCAATCACTAAAATATTGCCAACTTCATAGAGGCTTCAACCACTGTGGACTCCATAAAATCTTTAAAGAAGCAAAAGATAAGACAGTGTAAAAACTAAAAAGTCTCAGATCATCTTTCTACTTATTCCTATAGACTCCCCATGTTAAATCTGTATGCTTTCTCTTTCTGACCTAGCTTATGGGTATAGTCTTAGTATTTTTCCTGGCCTGATGACAGTGCAAATCGTCTGAGACTCAAAGACACAGTGCTGACTAATACTGCTTGACCAGGCCTCATTGGCGGCAGACCTTGCAGAGATGTCAGGGCCCAGACAGCCCTGGAACAACATGTCACTGCTGGAGAAACTTGAGCCTCTGGCTGGGGTCGTTTGCATAGCTGCAGCTGCTGTGCACAGTACCTGGCAGGCTGGCTGGCTCTTGTTCTGAGCAGAGGCAGCCAGGAGCCCTCTTGCTATTTCCATCCATCAGCCCTAGGACCCATCAGTCACTCTGAAGTCAACTGAGAACAACTGGCATGGGGCCCTAAATAGGGCAATTCTACCAGAAGGGAGAAACTAAGCAAAATAGCACCTGAAAGAGGTGACAAGTAGCATGGTACAACACAAACAGAGAATGAAAGGACAGGCATTGTTTTACAGCCAGTTTCACTGCCCTCAGCTAAAGAAAAGGGCAAGTTTGTAAGGAGACTGTTGTGGATTCAACTGTGTCCACTGGAAGATACACTGAGGTCCTAACCCCTGTATCTGTGGATGTGACACTGTTTAGAAAGAGGACCTTTGAAGAGGTTCTTAGTAAGCTAACAAGAGGTCATAGTAGAATGACGAAGAGGGGGATCCAAATCCAATCTGAGTGACTCCAGTAACGTAGAAGGCAGAAAACACACAGAAAGACTGGCTGAGGAAATCAACACAGCCCATACCCTGACCTCAGACTTCCAACCTCCAGACTGTTGTTGTTGTTTCGTGCCTTGGAGTCGGTTCGGACTCATAGTGACCCTGTGCAGGGTTTCTGGGGCTGTAAATCTTTACGGGAGCAGAAAGCCTCATATTTCTCCCATGGAACAGCTGCTAGTTTCGAACTGCTGAGCTTAAGTCTATGAGGCAATAAATGTCTGTTCTTAAAAGCCTCCCAGTTGGTGGTATTTTATCATGGTATGGGGCAAATCTGCTGCAAAAGACCTCTTTAAAGCATTAAAGAGCAAAGATGTCATTTTGAGAATTAAGATGTGCCTGACCCACACCATGGCATTTCAATCATTTCATGTGCATATGAAAGCTAGACAATGAATAAAGGGGACTAGAGAAGAACTGATGCATTTGAATTAAGGTGTCAGCAAGGAAAACTGAATATACCATGGGCTGCCTGAAGAATAAACAAATTTGTTTTGGAAGAAGTATGGCCAGATTGCTCCTTGGACATATGAGGAAACTGACACAAGAAGGAAGAAGAAAATGTTAAGCCAGAATGTATAAACTTTGTTGGTATGAGGAAGAGATGGCTGGGAGATTGATTGCTTGGGACATAAAATTTGTAAAGCCAGTAGGGATCAGAAGTTTAAAACAGACTGAATGTCTGGAGAAATAACAAATATAAAAGGCAAGAAATACTCCTGTTCTACTGAGGGTTTTTTTCCTGCTGGACACTAACAAAAAGTTTATAGTCAATATCCTCAGAAGATATTTCAAGGGATATGCTACCTATAGAAGCCCTTAGGAGTTTGAAAGTGAGAAAGAGAAAGATTAAGACTGGACCTCTCCTTCAGCCATCCCATCACATCTATGAGTTCTGCTCCCCCAGCTGCCTTAGCTCAACTACCAACAAGTTAAGGGGTCAATACCACCCCCAGGCACAACTTCTGCAACCCCATCCTCTTGTTACCCAAGTACACATACAATCAAATTCAGACATGAGCACATCTACTAAGATCCAGAGTGACCTAAGTTGGTGGAGACATCTAGAACCTGAAAGTTGCCAATACACACAATCATACCTCCCCCCCCCCTCCCCCGGTCTCCTAGAACCAAAGCCACACGAGGTATCACTATCACCTTCCACTCACAGACACACTGTCATCTGGGTACCACTCTGAGCGTTTACAATACATTTTTAGCAAACAACATGTTCTCCTGATGGTCAATGACCTAAGGCAAAGTCGATCATCTCAAGAAGTCCATGAAATATTAAGGCACACAAGGCAGAGAGAACTCTTGTATTTATTTTACATTCCACATATCAAATCAGAATTCAAGGATGGCCTAATCACCCTAGTCAAGAAGACAGGTCTTGAAACATAAGGAGTAAGAATGTGAGCTTTGGACTCAGATTGCATGGACTCAAGTCTTAAATCTATTGTTTCTTGTGATATTATGTAACCTTTCTGTAACTGGGTTTCCTCATAGATAAAAATGAAGGTAATAATAGTACCTGATACCTTAAGGATTAAATGAGTTAATGCAAAACGCATAGTACACCGTCTATCATATGTTGTTGTTGTTGTTAAGTGCTGTCAAGTTGGTTCCAACTCTTACTGACCTCGTATAGGGTTTCTGAGGAGTAGCTGGTGGGTGTGAACTGCTGACCTTGTGGCTGGCAGTCCAGTGCTTATTAAGTGACATACCAGAACTCCATATAGTAAGTGCCTAATAAATGTTAATGCTGTTATTATATCATTATGGAAGCAGAAGTCAAGAAATCAAATGATATATTGCATTGGGCAAGCCTACTACAAAAAAAACTTTTTAAAGTATTAAAGAACAAAGGTATCACCTTAAAGGACAAAGATGTGACTGATCCACACCATGGTATTTTGTTAATCAACTCATATGCATGTGAAAGCTAGGTAATGAATAAGGGAGACCAGAGAAGAACTAATGCATTTGAATTATGGTGTTGACATGAATATTGAATATCCCATGGGCTACCAGAGAATGAACAGATTTGTTTTGGAAGAAGTACAGCCAGATTGCTCCTTGGAGGTAACAAAGGTAATCTTTGTCTCTTGTTCTTTGGACATGTTGTCAGAAAGGACCAGTTCCTGAAGAAGGACATCATGCTTGGTAATGTAGAGGGTCATCATAAAAGAGGAAAACCTCCAACAAGATGGATTGACACAGAGGTAATCCAATGGGCTTAAATGTAACAATTGTGAAGATGGAGTAAGACCAGGTAGTGCTTCCATCTGTTGTACACTGGGTCACTGTGAGTCAGAACTGACTTGATGACACCTAAGAACAACAAATACTATACCATCTTACTATTAAATACCATGGTGACTGGAATCTTGAGTCCTGGCTTCTCTTCGGGCTCAGAGACTAGCTGTATGATGTAGGGCAAGTTACTAAACATTCTTTAGCCTCAATTTCATCAATGTAATGTGGGGATGGAGTCCTGGTGTGACACGGTAGGATAAGCACTTGACCTCAAGGTCAGTTTGACTGCAAGGTCGGTGGTTCAAACTTACCAGAGGTTCCTTGGAAACCCTGAAGCGGTGGTGTGGTGTGAAGTAGGTTCCAACTTATAGCGATTCTGCACAGGGTTTCCGAGGCTGTAAATCTTTATGGGAGCAGAAAGCTTCATCCTTTTCCTGTGGAATGGCAGGTAATTTTGAACTGCTGATCTTGAGGTTAGCAGCCCAACTTGTAACCACTACGCTACAGAACCATCTGAATAGTACACAACAAAACAATGTGGGAATAATGCCAGTATCTTCCTCATATGATCGTTTTAAGAATTAAATAATTAAACGAAATCATAGCGATAAAGAGATTAACAAACGGTCTGATACAAGTTATGGCTAACAATTGTGAATTACTTTTATTTTTAATGACATGGCCTCATTTTACAATAAAAGATTTGAGAATGTTCTATGTTTCTTTACTGAAGGTGTAAAAATAGCTATTGCTCTGAGCCAAATATCTAGGTATACAATTTCTTAAATTTCTTACCTTTCAAAGACTGAATAAAACATCATTTAGCAAATTCTACTTAGCAAAGACAAAGGCCCAGGAGTGGGACAAAAGTGGGTAGTTTCACAAGAGGTGCTATACTCTGGCTTGCCTCCAGGTGGCAGCATTTTAGCATGTGAGGCTCAGATCAGATGCTCCAGTTAAATTTATCTAAAACAAAGAGTCAATGCAATGTTCATCCCTTAGCACCCGTGAGGGAGAAGATTTGGGATATAGTCAAATGCAGCTGGGAGTCAGGGTCAGCCATAGGATGTGTGGGGCCCCTGTTTATGTAACCAAAGTGAGTTACCCCAATCAGCGTGCCAGCACCTTTCTAGCAGCTCATCCTCATACATACACACACACAAAAAGATTCCATAAGGCCCCAGAAATGATGCTCTCACCAGACAGGACTGGCCACAACCTGAGGACAGACCCATTCAATCTCCAGGCATCTTGGCCATCCATGCCTCAGAAGGTACCCACACCAGGTGCCCTGCCTGGAGGGCACAACCAGCTCCCACCAGCCCCAGGCACCTGAAGGAAGCATGCACATGATAAGCTCAAATTCATTAGAAGAAGGCATTCAAAACCCTGGAGGGAGTGGGGGGTGGGAGTGAAGTTTGCTAAGGGCAGAGGTCCTACTTCCCTGGATCTAAACCAATATGGAGGAAGTTTGATAGAATGTCAGCTAAAATGTGGAAAACCCTCTACAAGATGGACTGACCTGGTGGCTGTAACAACAGACTCAAACACAGCAAAGATTGGAGGATGGTACAGGATCGAATAATGTGTCATTCTGTTATAAATAAGATCACTATGAGTCTGAGTTACCCCAGTGGCAACTAACAACAACAAAGGAAGAAAGAATGGAATGGAGTGAGAGGAAAGGGGAATAAGGCAACAGTGGTCAGGGTTGTCCCATACTATCTCCCAAGTCTACTCAGTAACCCAGTGTCGTGGTGCCTATTCCTTCCCCAAATTCTGAACAGCAGATCAAAATATTCCTCTGCTAGGATGACGTGAAGAGAGAGGATGACGCGAAGAGATGGAATGGCTGGGGACTAGGGATCCAGAGAGGGAGAGGGGCTGTGTGCTGAGAACCGTGAGTGGGGAGACGGGCAGGCTTGCAGAGTATATACCCTTTGGTTGGGCGATGATGCATGGACGGGATGGTAACTATGGCAATGAGACGATATATGATGGAACAAATGTAAAACTAATGTTCTCCCATGTAGACTATCACATAATACACAATAAAACATTTAAAAAAAAAATTCCTCTTCTAATCCAGGGACATTACCAGATTGGGACTAAGGACAACCCAATCATTTAAAATCCCTTCCAAAGGGATTGCTTACCAAATAGACAATCCAAGAAATTGGCAAATAAGAGTCTTATCAGAAAGGGAAAATGATACAGACAAAGCTAAGTTGTCATCCAAAATGAAGGAGGTGACAGATACTTATTAGGTTGGGGTAGTAGATTTGGGGACTAGAGAAGGCAAAGGCCACCATAAAAATCTATTCCAACAATCTGAACAGGAATAGGGAATTTGAACCTTCTTGTTGTTGTTGCTGTTGGTGTCAAGTGCCATCAAGTTGGTTCTGACCCATAGTGACCCTGTATAGGGTTTCCAAGGAGTGATTGGTGAGCTTGAACCATTAACCCTGCAGTTCAAACCTACTTTGTAGTCCAGCACATTAACCCACAGCACCACACCAGGACTCCTTAGCCTTCTTAGAGCCTCTCAGATCTAACTGGTCTTCTCCTTCTGATTCAGTAAGATATTATGGAATGAAGATTCTTGTCCTCTGCTGGACAGAGGGGAACAGACCTCAGAAGCTGCTCCCAGTTGGTCAGAATAAATGCATTCAAGTTGGTGCTCCATACCACTAACTGCCAATTCCTAGAACTCTGAGGTGAGAAGGAAATTTTGGTGTTGCCTAGTTTAGTTCTAGAATTGTCTCTACAGTCTCCCTGCCAAGTGTTCATCCAGTCTGAATACTTCCAGTGAAAGATAATTCACTCTCTCCCAAGGTGACCCCACTGCATGTTGGGATATCACACTCAGGTGACAGCCATCTTTATATTGAGTCAAAAGCGGTTTCCGAGCCACTGGAACCCTTTGGGTTTCCTTCTGCCATATGATCCATGCCTAATTAAGTCGATCCTTTTCCTACTCAAGAATGGCCTCGAACATTTGAAGAGGACCATTATGCTGTTTCTATATATGCTCCAAGATTGAAATCTTTCAAGAAACTGAGGCGGCACAGGAGGCACTCACTCATCTCTGCCAAGAAATTTGGAAGACAACTATCTGGCCGACTGATTGGAAGAGATCCA
>NW_006408551.1:21867349-21869262 GCF_000296735.1 Chrysochloris asiatica | reverse complement strand
TGGCACCTGACAACAACAACAACATATATGCTCCAGACTCCTGGTGTGGTGCTGCAGGACCAGCACTGAACTGTGGACCACAAGGTCAGCAGTTCAGCCCCACCAAAGGATTCTCAGAAGCCCTATACAGGGTCGCTATGAGTCAGAACCTACTCGAAGGAAGTTAACAAGAACAGCAATACATGCTCCAGACTAAGATTCAGGAGAAAAGGTATTCTCCAAGCCTGGAAGGTACTCAAAATACTCAGTGGCTGTAGCAATGAATAACGTTTCATTCTGTTGTACAGGGCATCACCGGAAGTCAGAAATGACCCAACAGTAACAAACAACAATACATAGGCCCCCAAGACGCACAAGCACACAAGTCTTCTCTTGAGACCAAACCTTGCTAACCACAGGACCCAATTCTTCGTTACATCTCACGATCTTGAATCCCTTCACCATCCTGGTCTCTCTCCACTGGAAGTGTCATAATTTAACAATGTCATTACTCTGTTATAACCAGCGTCCTTGTTACAGACACTCAGCTTCACTTCAAGTAGTTGATTCAGCCAATCCAACTTTAAAAGTCTGTTACGTTAGGACAAAGGAGAAAAGGCCAAATGTGTTAGTGGAATGCTGATTGATGGAATGTTGCTCTTGAAATTAGCGGCATTTTAAACATGACCTAAGTGAGAGTGGGAAGTGATGTCTTCATTATAATTATTGACTGACCTGACTGAGTCCCACTGAGCTGTCAGTTTAATGACTGAGGAGCCTGTACCTGCTCTGCTCACTGCTCTACTCACCTCTCAGGAGTCTAGCACACCGACTAACACAGAGATGGCACTCAAGAAGCATTTGTCTAATTGTTGTTGTTGTGAAGTGCGGTTGAGTTGGTTCTGACTCACAGCTACCCTGTATAGGGTTTCTGAATAGTAGCTGGTAAGTTTGAACTATCGACCTTGTGGTTCAAACCAATTTTATAGTCCAGTGCTTATCCTACAGTGCTACACCAGGATACTAATCCATTATATATATTATAAACAAACATAAAAATATCATATCTGGGGGTTTTTATTTAAGACATTCCAAATTCCAAAAGTTTTACTATAAAAATTGTTTCTTATTGAATTTAATTTGGAATAAAAACAGGCCCTATATACTGGCAAAAAGAGTTTTCAAACCAGTGACTAAGTCAAGCATAAAAGTAACTAATTAGATCAGGAAAACGTCCCTGTTCAACTCATGGAGAAAATGTGGCCCCACAAATAGCACTTAGGGTCTGAAGGGACAAAATCTTGCTCCCCACTTATTAGTTGTAAAATTTCCAACAAACGATGTAACATATTTTCATTAGTAAGATGCAGGTGGTAATACTGCCTCAGAAGGCAGCTGTTCTAAAGGGGATGGTCCACATAACTGCTTGTACAGGTAGTGAGCGGAGCTTACCAAGTTTATTTGCAAATGACGCACCCATGTAAATAACCCACCCCCACGTAGAACTCGTGGAAATGAGCAAATTAAGCTATGGCATAGCGCGCTCATACATAAACCGCACATGATATTTCCAGAAGTGATTTTCGACCTCATTCACCCAATCTCCCATATTACAGGTAAATCGTGTGGTTCTGTTCATTTGCTTTAATACCCTGCTTATGCCTATAAAAATGGTTTAAAATGTTGCTTTTGATCATAATGATATAAGCCATAGTCAAGAAGTCATGGATCGAGTTTGGTAGTCCCTTGGTAATCAGAAAGCAAACAATCTAAACGGTGTTTTTTTCTGTTCATTTAAGTTGATAATTATAGCACATTAGTTCAACAGTTAAATGTGAAAACCTTATAAAATTATCTTAAGTGAAATCATTAGGTTATGTTGTTGTTGTTAAGTGTCATCAAGTTGGTTCTGACTCATAGTGACCCTGTATAGG
>NW_006408551.1:21830042-21857809 GCF_000296735.1 Chrysochloris asiatica | reverse complement strand
ATGGACTCAAGTGTGGCAACAGTAGTGAGGTTGGCCCAGAATCGGACATTGTTTCATTCTACTGTGCATAAGGTCGCTATGAGTCGATGCCGACTCGATGGTACCTAACAACAACAAGTATACCTAAATCTCTCTCTTTATATATATACATAAAGAATCTTGGTGTGGTGCTTTAGGATAAGCACTGGACTGCCAACCTCAAAGTTGGCAGTTCAAACCCATCAGCTGCTCCATGAAAACCCTATACAGGTTTGCTATGAGTCAGAACTGACTTGGCGGCACTTAACAACACAGTCTACCCAAATGTGTACACTAGGATGTGAATTAACTGATGGGTGCAGTCTACAAATCATCTCCTTAAAGAAGAAGCTGATTTCCTTGGACCTTCTCTTTCCCCGTGTCTGCAAGCTGGGAAATGGTGGGGAGACGGGAAAAGTCATGTATTGAGGAAAACAAAGCCACCCAACTGTCTGGACCTGTTATGACTTGAGGACTGTTTCATGAGAAAGAATTGCTCTCTCTTGTTTAAAGTCCTGTACTTTGAGATCTCCTTGTTTAGCATTCTACCTAAAACAACAATATATATATACTGGAACTTAATCTCTGGGACTCTTCATAGCATCCCTACTTTGTCCTGTTACCTTTTCAATAATATTCTAGAGCCCAAGACTACCAGTACCTTAGACAGAATGTTTCCAATCAATATCTGACACTTTAAAAATGCTAAGACATATCAAGGGAGAAAAGCACTAGCGGAATGTCGGACCCTATCCAAAGAAGCAGCAATGCCAGAGATGGAGGCAGATATGAGGACATGGAGAGCTAGAGCAGCTGAGGACTCTAGACTCATGGAAAGAGAAAGGCTGTATGCTGGTGGCCAGGAGGAAGGCTTGTAGAATGTGCCTTTTGGTTGTTTAAATGATGGTATAATCCTGAGTATTTTTGTATACATTAAAAAAAAAAAAGATGGAATAGAAGCAAATATTATTGAATGATGATGCATGGAGGGGATTGTAATCATTGCAATGAAATGAAATATGATAGGATAAATGTAAAATGGATGTTTTCCCATGTACACTATTTTAATTCACAATAAAAGCTTTAAAAAAATCCCCCCACCACACACACACACACACACAAACTAAGACATACATGCCTAGACAATAACTGAAAATTAAAACACAGAATTTAGTCAAAATATTTAAAGGATCCTTAAGAGAGGAAATCAAGTAAAGATAGAGACCCAACCCTCTTTCTCCTCAGGGTCACTGCCAGAGCCCCTTTCAGGTTAGAGACAGCTCTGCCCTTGATCCCATTTGATTTCCTTAAAACTATTGATGGAGTACCTACTAGTCTACCAACAACACTGCAATATGCATCATTATTATTTCCACTTTATAGATGAAGCACCTAAAGCTCAGAAAGGTCCACATCACTTTCCTCAAGCAACACAGCTCTCCAGCAGTAGAAATGGAAGTCTTTCAGCCTCCAGAGAACAAGTTTACACCACCACACCCTGATTAAGGACCACTTCACTTAAGCTCTTAGACTTAGCCAGTAACAACTTGAAACAAACCAAAGGACCAATTTCAGTGCCATCAAGTCAATTCCAACTCATAGTGTCCCCTATAGGGTTTCCACGACTGTAAATCTTTACAAGAGCAGACAGCCTCATCTTTCTCCCATGAAGCTGGTGGTGGGTTTGAACTGCTAACCTTGCAATTAGCAGTCCAGTGCTTATCCTACAGCACCAACAAATAGAGAAAAAGAAGGAGGAGCTTCATTTTTCACCTTTTTAGGTAAAGTGTCCTCACCCAGACCTGGACGGGAGACCTGGGGATCTACATGTGAAAGACCACTGTCATTGAAAACATAGGGAGCACAGTTCTACTCTGAAACACTTGGGATTTATACTCTTCTGAGTTGCAGGTTACGGAAATTAGTTTGGGTTTTTTTCATCCCCTGGTCCTGGTTCTTGTCTTACTCTCCAGTGAGAGTTAGAATGGCCATCCATTGCTGAATTTGTAAGGAAGGGCCAGTGATGAGGGACGTGCCTGAATCCATAATGACTTTGCAAACACAGCTATACAATCCAATTTGCCCTTGAATTTCCACACCAAAGGGAAACATGGCAACCCTGAATACCCCAAACATATAATGACCTGAGAAGACAGCCTATCAGAGACCTCCAAGATAGAGTCAGCAAAAAAGATGGCTGCTGCCTTAGACGCCACAGGGTTCCTAGAGTTACTGACATTAGTAGGCACAGCCTACCTATGCCAGGCTCCCTATGTCCTGCTTCTAAACTCTGGACTCCGTCTATATGTAGTTGTGCATTTTATATTAGAAGACACACAAGTCTCTTCTCCACTCCTTAGCTTCCTCTACTACGACCCTCACCTAACCAGTCCCCAGCCTCACTCTGCACTCACCCTGTCAGCTAGTTGGCTTTTACTTCGATTCCTCCAGTGGTCATGTACCAAACCCCTGCGTTGTTCTTCTGAATGAAACCACCAGACCTAAAGTGACTTTCATCTGGCCAACTTCTCCAGATTCCTAGGATGCAGTTTGATGTCACCTCCTCCAGAAAGCTTTCTCCAGTCTCCCAAGCCAGAGTACCCCTATGGAATTTCGGAGTCTGCACCCCCTATTGAAACAGAAGCTCTGTAATGACACCAAATAAGAAAGTGTTACAGATTGAATAGTGTCTCCCAAAACTAAGTGCTGTAAATTCTAAACTCTATGTCTGTGATTATAATCCTATTTGGGAGTCAGTTGTCTTTGTTATATTATTAAGGCAGAATTTGTATAGTGTGTACCTTGAGTCAATCTCTTTTGAGATATAAGAAGCAAGCAGAGAAGGGGTAAAATAGATGCCAAGACACATGGAGATCCCCAAGAAAGCAGAAACTGAGAGAGAAGGACCTTCCTGAAGAGCCAACAGAGGGAGAACAACTTCCCTAAAGCTGGCACACTCTGACTTCAGACTTCTAGCCTTCTAAACTGTGAGATTTTGGTAAAGCCATGGACTTGTGGTATTTCTTTTCAGCAGCACTGAGTAACTACGACAGATGGCATCGTGCCGAGCACATAAGCCACAGCTGTCAAGTCAATTCTGACTCAGAGAGAATTTGTGCAGAGTGGACTCCTCCAACTGGCTTCTGTGGCTGTGAATCTTTACTGAAGCAGACTGCCTCATCCTTCTCCTGTGGAGCAAAGGGTAGGTTTGAACCACTCACCTTTCAGTTAGCAGCCCAATGTTTAACCCACGGTGCCACCAGAGCTCCTGCCTACTACATAGTGGTGGTGGTAGCTGTGTGCCATGGAGTAGGTGCCAACTCATAACAACACTGTACAAAGTTTCCGAGGCTGCAAATCTTTACTGGAGGAGAAACCCTCATTTTTCGCCCTCCGAGCAGCTGGTAGATTCAAACTGCTACTTTGTGGTTAGTAGCCCAATTCATAACCCACTATGCTATCGGGGCTCTTGCCTGCCACATAGTTTTTGTTGTTGTTAAGTGTCATCAAATCTGTTTCGACTCATAACAACCCTGTATAAGGTTTCCAAGGAGCAGCTGATGGGCTTGAACCACTGACCTTGTGGTTAACAGTCCAGTGTTTATCCTACAGCTCCAAACCAGGACTTCACATAGTAGGACCTTAATAAATATTTGTTGCATTTATCTCTCCTCCTAAATCTAGGAGGACATATCAGAGAGAGAATTCTCACCTTCTCTGCAGGAGTCCCAGCTTCAATTCCTTGTGTGCAGCCAGCCCCACTGTTAATAGAGGCTTGGGTATCACTGTGAGGCTGAACAGGTTTCAACTGAGCTTCCAAATTGACACAAACTTCCAAATATCAACCAATGAAACCCTATGGATTACAGAAGTCCAACCCACAACCATTCATAGATGGCACAGTATTGAGCAGCATTTTGTTCCCTTGTGCATGGGGTCACCATGAGTCAGGGTCATGAGTGGTCAACTTACAACAACAACTAACCGTAGGCCGTGAGCTCTAAGAGGTCACAGACCACATCCTATTCAAGTCTACAGCCCTGGGACCTATCATAGTACCTTTCATATACTAATCACTCATAAATGTTTTAGAATGATTGCTTTTTCTTTCAGTCCTTCTAAACCCTAATCTCATATGTTTCAATTGTATTGACTCCCATGCTCCCAAAGGCAGGATTTAATTCAAACAAACTCTAGTAGTCCAGTTTTGTTTCCTAAGACAGAGGTAGACCCACAAAACAATGGGCCCATTTTGTCAACTGCTAAGGCTTGGTATGGCGCTGTGGGTTAATGTGCTAGACTGCAAAGTCGGTTTGAATTGTAAGGTTGGTGGTTCAAGCTCACCAGTTGCTCCTTAGAAACCCTTTACAGGTTAGCTATGGGTTGGAACTGACTCGATGGCACTTAACAACAACAACAACAAAGTGCATCTTGGAATCCTAGTGTAGTGCTCCGAGATAAAGCACTATACCACAGGGTTGGTTTGAACCACAAGGTTGGTGGTTCAAACTCAGCAGCTGCTCATTAGAAAACCTATACAGGGTCACTATGAGTCAGAACCAACTTGACAGCCCTTAGCAACAACAACAAACTGCATCATCTTAAAGTTCTGGTGTGGCACTGTAGGATAAACACTGGTTGTTAACCACAAAGTTGGTTGTTCAAACCCACCAATTCCTCCTCGGAAACCATATACAGGGTTACTGTGAGTCAGAACTGATTTGACGGCACTCAACAACAAAAAAATCCATCTTATTTTACTACTAAAATGTCCTCCTATCTTACCCAAAACTGAACTTCCAATGAATCTCTGGCCTCTAAGATTCCATAAGAGTTCTTAAAAATCACGGAGACTCTCAACAGCTCAGAACTCTAAATTCATTATCAGCTGATACGTTTGACTAATCTTAGCAACGTTTTTGTTGTTGTTTTCCGTTGAGTTGATTCGAATTCATAGCAATGCTCTATGACAGAGTAGAGGTGTTGTGGGTTAATGTGCTGGACTGAAAAGTTGGTTAGAACCACAGGATCAATGGTTCAACCGCACCAGCCGCTCTTTAGAAATCCTATACGGGGTCCCTATGGGTCAGAACCAACTTGATGGCACTTAACCACAACATAATCTTTATAAGGACACATCAGATCTTGACTTTGGACCTCTCAGTTAGAAGCTGAGTTCTTAACCATTGCACTAACAAGGGTCCTAACTCTAAGCAATGTTATCATTAGGTGCCATCTAGTCAGTTCCATTTCATAGCGTCCTTATGCACAACAGAATGAACTACTGCCTGGTCCTGTGCCATCCTCACAATTGCTGCTACACTTGAGCCTATTGCTGTTGCCAATGTTTCAATCCGTCTTATTGGGGGTCTTCCTCATCCTCTCCTTTGCTGACCTTTCATTTTACCAGGTATGATGTCCTTTTCCAGGAATTGATCCCTCTTGATAAGTCCAAAGTATGAAAGCCAGAAGTTTTGCCATCCTTGCGTCTAAAGAGTGTTCTGGATGTACTTCTTCCAGCAAAAATTTGTTTGTGTTTCTGTCAGTCTTTGTTACTTTTAATATTCTTCTCCAACACTATAATCCTCTAAGCAATAGAGTAGATGTATGAGGTATTTCTTGGATACATCTGAAAGATATGGTGCTGAAAATTCAAACCTTGGAGAAATAAGTAAAGTAAACGAGCCAGGAAAATACCGTAGGGGTTCTATTACTGTGGTTCTCTTCACACTTGTCCACAGAGCTTTTCTAACTTCTTTCTGTGAGTTTGACTCAATGAATTTGACTCAATGAATAAAAACAGAGTATGATGAATAGGCAATATTTCCCCAAAGCAATTCACCACCCTGATGTTTATCATCCCTGAAAAATAGGCATCAGGAAACCAAATCGCTTGCAAGGATGTGGTGGGGAGGGCGCTCGGGGGGGTGCAAAAGGAAAAAGTCTGTGCAGAAAAACTCACCTTTTCAAAATTATCCATCTGAGCTGAAGCTGTTTGTGTTCCATATCACTGAACCAGAGATCCCAAGAGAAATGGTAATGAATGCTGTGTCTATGATACACAGGACCTTTGACAGTCACCAAATCAGCATGAGGACATTGACAGCTTTGGAGAAGCTGCTGAATGGAAAAGAAAACACAGGTTGTAGAATGAAAATGATGCTGGACAAAGCTCAAGCTCTCTGTCTACTGCAGATGTGAGATCAAGAAGACTTTGAGACTGACCTTTCTGACTAGGGAAAAAAGAGTCAGCTTCATTGATATCTTGCTAACAGCATGGAGACAGGGGGATCTCTGCCATCGACTGTCTCCCTTGGGGGGCAGAGGACAATTAGAGTATTTTAGAGGGCTTCAGGAAGGCTTCAGGGTATAAACAGGGACAAATGATCATTCACCAAAAGTGTGGAAACCTGTTACAAGGCAAATGTGTGGATATAAATCACAATGCTGAGATGATACATATTAAGTCTTCTTGTGTACTCACTGTTTTCAGTCTCAGAGTCCTAATACGGTACTCTGGATAAGCACTAGACTGCTAAATGCAAGGTTGGTGGTTCAAATCCACCAGCCACTCCTCAGAAACCCTGTACAGGATCACTATGAGTCAGAGCTGACTCAAAAGCACTTAACAACAACTTTGATTCTCTAAGCTCCAGTTGGTGGTGATTTCAGTAGCAGGGCACCCTTACCTGCTATTTCTCTGCTTGTTGTCAAGGATCTGTACAAGGAGACATGTTACAAATGTTTAACTATAGTTTTAGCTGATGATGAGGCTCCTGATTTGAGGAATAAAAGAGAGTGGATACAAACAGGGAGAAACTGTCTACTAAGCTAACTTAATTGTGTTGCTTTTTCTGTCTATGAGCTGAGAGAGCAGAGCAAATGTCTACATTAAAAAGACTTAGATAGAAGAACAGAAGATACTTCTTGAAAGAAAGACCTACAGGAAAAATATATAACAACATAGGCAGAACAACTGTTACTACAAGAACAAGCAACTTGCTTGCCCAGGAAACATCAAGGCAAGTGGTCGGGTCCCCTCAGTGCAAACCCCCTTCCAAGACTAAGACTCAATGGGAATACACGCTGTGATTGGTGACCACGCTCAACACTGATAAGGGGAAGTGAGGGAAAAACAGCAATGAAGCGGTGAGCTAAGCCCTACAACGTTCAACAGACTTCTGTGGACCCAGGTGAAGACCTGGTTAGCCAGCAGTGTGGCAAGACCTGGGGACTCTTGGACCCAGAGTCAGTGACATAGCCACAGAGGACTAGAGTGGAGAGTGAAGCGTCCAGCTGATAAGAAGAGAGAGCATATGCATAAGAACACCCACACTTGCAGATAATATTCACTTATCCTGGCTTCAGTGACTGGAT
Source organism: Chrysochloris asiatica (assembly GCF_000296735.1). Taxonomy (NCBI): domain Eukaryota; kingdom Metazoa; phylum Chordata; class Mammalia; order Afrosoricida; family Chrysochloridae; genus Chrysochloris; species Chrysochloris asiatica. Next base: position 21,850,414 of record NW_006408551.1, on the reverse strand, counting down.
GATCAGAGCTCAACCAGAAGTAAAAAGAAGAGGAAAAAAAAAAAAAGTGTTCTCATACAATTTGATGAACTTGACCTACACCTATGAAAGCAGTAGCTCCAAAGAGGGGAACAAATCCTTACAGCAAGAATCATTCCCACCCCCTCCACACAGAGTAGACAGGGATGGGCAACTTGGACATTGGCTACCCAAAATGTGGGGTGGGGGGCTACAAAGGCAAGAAGTGACTGGCTTACAAGCTTTCAAGAGGGAACCTAGATCCAGAGGGCCTGGAGGAAGGTAGAATCTTCAGTGAGTAGTATTCAATCTGACTAGGCGGTGGGGCTGATGCAATGAAATGCAGATGGGTCTCTTGTGATACAATAGTGAATAATTGTTATCAGGACTGATTGTGAGGGTCGGAAATGTAAAGGTAAACGTTTTATAGCAAGGAGGGGAGTGATTAACTTTTCAGTCTAGGAGCGGAGGTCCCTAGGACCATCAAGGGAGAAGAGCAGAGAGTGGGACCTTACCCAGAGAAGCAGTGATGCCTGAAATGGAGCCAGAGATGATGACGTGGAGTGATGGAGCAGCTGGAGACTTTAGATCCAGCGAGGGAGAGTGACTGTGTGCTGAAGACCTGGGGAGTACAGAGGAATGATTGCATGGAGGGGATTGTAACCATGGCAATGAGATGATATATGATAGAATGAATGTAAAACTTATGTTCTCCCATGTAAACTATCACATAATTCACAATAAAACATTTAAGAAGAAAAAAAAAAAAAAAAAGACTTAGAGTTTTGCTCCATAGTGTCAGTTTCTGTGGACCATGGGTAAGACATTTCAATCCATCTGGGCCTCAATTTCTCATTTTAGAACTTGTGAATATTCAATGAGCTAAAGTGAGTAAAACACTTTCCAAAAAAGCATAAATGTTGGTGACTAAATCTTGTTTCTATTATTTTCTTACAGCTCTAGAATATAGAAGTGACATATTAAATAATTAACTTCTAGCCTTGGTTGTGGTGGTTATGGTGCACCATCAAGTCAGTTTCAACTCACAGTAACCCTGTGTAGGATTTCCAAGGCTGCAGATCTTTACAAGGACAGAAACACTTATCTTTTCTCCCATGGACTTTGCATAACCCACTACGCTACCAGGGCTCCTTTCTTCTAATGTTGGTCTTTTTAATTCCCACAAAACAGTGTTTTTGCCTGGTGGTTTAGCTAAGAGAAGGTGAGAGAAGGGGCTGACAGGATTATATGACTGACTTCTCAGTGGTTAACATGGTTAATTTAACATGGTAATATGATTATAAAAACCTGGATCTCTAATATGTATAAAATGAGTCCTCTCAGAAACCAGAAGCGGGAATCTCAACACTATCAAAGGAGAAGAGTTGGAGTAGAGCATGTCCTTTGGACCCTGAGGTTCCTGTGCATTGAACCTCCTCAACCTCTCCTCACAGAAGGCTGGGACACTGGAGGACAGCGGTAGCAACATAACCAAGAGCCAATGCACAAGATAGAACAGTGGACTTCCCAGCATATGAGCAAGTAAAACTGAGTGACCTTAAGCAGGAGACTTGTTCGCAGAGTGGGGTGCTTCCAGGCACTTAATTGGGAGAGCCTAGATTGGCCGACCCATAGAGCTAGAGCTGAGGCTATGGGGGAGTGGTCTGTGGTCATCTATCATAGCCCTGGAAGAGCTTTGTAACATTGCCAGAGCAGAGGCCGAGCCAAAGGGTGAGAAGAGACTGTCCTGACTAAAGACAGTGCCCTGAACATCTCTGACACTGAATCGTAACCTGTTGTTTTTGTTAGGTGTTGTCAAGTCAGTTCCAACTCACAGTGACCCTATGCACAACAGAATAAAACACCGCCTGCTTCTGCCATCCTCACAATTGTTGCTACGTTTGAGTCCTTTGCTGCTGCTCTTCTGTTTCATTGACCTTCCACTTTAACAGGCATGATATTCTTCTCCAGGGACTGGTCCCTCCTAGTAACCTGTTAACTTCCCCATTAAGCCCCATAACTATGCATATTGTCTCTGAGTTCTGTGTGGCCATTGCAGTGGATTACTGAACCTGACCGAGAAGCAGACAGGTCTGTGGGTAGAAAGGTTGATGCCACATACTTTTTTCAAGAGTGATGAAAATTGAAGATGTATGGAAACAGTCCAATGAACTAATGAATAGCATGAATGTCAGTCTTCATGACCCTCTCACCAGAAGAACAAGCTGATGTCCCGCTACCACTACCAACTGCACAGAAAGAGATCACATTAGAAGAGGCAGAAATGTGGGATAAAACTCAAAATCATAAAAATTGCCAGGCTTACTGGTTGGATAGATACTGATGGAATCCCTGAAACTATAGCCGTTAGTTACCCTTCAGGTATGGAAGGGAACTCACACGCCTGGCTCAGTTTTCAGCCAAACAATAGACAGGTGTACAAGGGAAATACTAACACCAGCGAAGTTCACACACCTTAGGATAATCAACCATTTGAGATCAAATGAGCAACATTTATCCAAGGACAAAGTTCAGGAGGCTTAGGTAAGGAGGAATGGAAACAGGAAACACAGGGAGATACTGGGATAAGGGATGTTTCACTGTGGGAATTACAATCAATGACATGAAACAATGTGAATGAAGTATTCAATGGAAACCTGACTTGCTCTGTTAAATATCGTCAAGTCAATTCTGACACATAGCAACCTTGTATAGGTGGGTTTCTGAGGAACAGCTGGTAAGTTTGAACTGTCAGCTTTGCAATTCAAACTTACCTTGCAGTCCAGTATTTATCCTACAGTGCCACATCAGGACTCCAAATTCACAATAAAATGTTAAAAATAATAAAATTTTAAAATAATTAAAGAAAAGAAAAAGAGGGCTGGAGAAGAAATTATTTTCCACTGACACAGCAGTCCTGAACAGTGGCTCCAGATGGTAGAATTACCCTGCACAAAGATTGAGGACATTTAGGAAATTAACAAACAGATAGATGTTAGAGGAGAAAAAAGCCTTTCGCAACTCATCATCATGCACACAAAATCTACTACAAATTGTTAGCACTGACCAAGGAATTTAAAGATATTTTTTGTTTGTTTGGTTCCATGACAGATGAAGAATCAAAGGCTCAAAGCTGAATAGTGGCTTATTTAAGAACCCATGGTGAGTTCCTAGGCAAATTAAGACAAAAACAATGTTATTCTTTAGAATATGCCATACTGCTTCCTAGAGTTGAGTCCTGCAATCAATCTTGCAATCCTCTGAGGGCACACACTGTCCGTAATGCACTACAAATCATGAAACAAACTGAAAGTTTTTTCTTAGAATATGTTTGCTTGTTTTCTCATTCTAAGTACCTTGGATTGTAGCTCCATTTCTGTAGGATTTCTGTAGCCCCAGGGCATGCACTTTAACTTTAGTAGGTTTTTTTGTGTTTTAATCTTTCTTCTTCTTTTATATCTCAGGTGGTATGTCATTTCTTATCAGCATGCCATGGCCCAGAAAATTTTTCCCACCACAAGAACCAGTGATCCTAATACTCAGACACCCTCTTCATCCAACAGATATTTAGTGAGGCTGTCTAGGTGCTGGCTACACACAGGGATCTAGAGATAAGAACCCCTCCCTGACAAAGTTTATATTCTAGTGGAGATGGCACACAGCAGCACATTACTCAATAAAATACATAGCTTGGTGGATGGTGTTAGTGCTCTGGAAAGCACTAAAGCAGGGAAGCTAAAAGAATGCACAGGAATTATAATTTTTTTTAAAGATAACTGAGATACTAGGAAGGAAGGCCTAGCAATCAACTTCTTAAAATCAACTAATAAATATTGTATACATTTGTTTCTTTGTGTACAGGGTTGCTATGAGACTGGAGTTGATTTGAAGACAGCTAACAACAACATGTGATCTCAACACACTCTTAGGACTGATGCATTTTACTTCAGTGTTGCAACCTGTACAATGTGACTCATTTTTTCCTTCAATTAAATTTAAAAAACAAACCTTCCCTGGGGAAATAAACAATAATAGAGACAGACATATAGACCAGTTCTAGTGTGGCACTGTAGGATAAGCACAAGAATGCTAACCACAAGGTCAGTGGTTCAAGCCCACCAGTTGCTCTCCATAAACACTATACAGGGTCACTATGAGTCGGAAATGATTCAACAGCACTTAACAACACATAGACAAATGGAACAAAATTGAGAAACCAGAAATAAGTCCATACATGTATGGTCAGCATATGTCCATTCAATGAGAAAAGAAGTCTCTTTAGTAAATTGTGCTAGAATTCTTAGAGGCAAATGAGAATAAAAACACAACATACCAAAACTTTTGGGACAGAGCAAAAGCAATGCCCAAAGAAGTGCATTAGCAATAAATGCACTCATCAAAAAAGAAAGGCCAAAGTCAACATTTTACCCTGTAACTTGAACAAATAGAAAAGGAGCAGCAATAAAAGTCCACAGTCTCCAGAAGAAAAGAAATAGTAAAGCTCAAAACAGAAATAAATCCAAGAGAAAAACAACTAAAATTGACAAATACTGGTCAAGTTGACAAAGAAAAAGATGAGAAGATGCAAATATCCAAAATAAGAAGTGAGATAGGTGGCATTACAACAGAAACCAGCTGAGATCCAAAAGGATAATATAAGAAGATATTATGAAAAATTATACTCCACCAAATTTGAAAACCTAGAATAAATGGACAAATTTCTAGAAACACACTAATGTAAACTTTAGTCCTCAACGTGGCGTCTTTGCCTCAGTCATTAGAGAAATGAAACACAAACCAATGAGACACTGTTTCACCAGCACTATGATGGCCATTATTTAAAAATAAAAATTGTTGACAAGGATGTAGACAAACTGGAACCTTCATCCACTGCTAATGGAACTGGAAATTATACAGCCACTGTGGAAAATAGTTTGGCAGTTCTTCAAAACTTGAACACTGAATTACCACAAACCCAAAAAAATCAAATCTGTTGCTATTGAGTCAATTCTGACATACTGTGACCCTATAGGACACAGTAGACTTGCCCCACAGAGTGTCCAAGGTTTTATGAAAATTGGTAGGTTCAACCTGCTGATCTTTCCATTACTAGGGAAGCACTTTAACCGTTATACTATCAGAGTTCCTTCAGAATTAACGCATGATCCAGCAATTCCATGCCTAGGTATATATCAAAAATAACTGAGATGATGGAAAAGCTCAATATCATCAGCCAAAACAAGGCCAGGGACAGACTATGGAACAGACCATCACTTGCTCCTATGCAAGTTCAGATTGAAGCTGAAGAACATGAAAACAAGAGCCGAACTATGATTATGAACATTTCTCACCTGAATTTAGAGATCAACTCTAGGACAGATTTTATGCATTAGACACTAATGACGAAACCAGAAGAGTGGTGGGATGATATCAAGAACATCATACAAGCTATCAAAAGGTCATTACAAAGACAGGAAAGAAAGAAAAGACCAAAAAGGATGTCAGAGAGACTCTAAAACTTGATCTCCAGTGTAGAGAAGAAATGAAGTGGAAGAAATAAGTACATCAAAGAGTTTAACAGTAATTTTCAAAGGCAGCTTGAGAAGACAAAGTCAAGTATTAAAATGTGCAAAGACCTGGAATTAAATAACCAAAAGGTAGGAAAAAGCTCAGCATTTCTCAAACTGAAAGAACTGAATTAATAATTCAAGACACAACTTGCAATATTGAAACATTCCAAGGGCAAAATACTGAATGATGTATTGTTGTTGTTGTTAGGTCCCATCAAGTCGGTACTGACTCATAGCAACCTTTTGCACAGCAGAACGAAACACTGCCTGATCCTGAGCCAACCTCACCATTGTTGCCATGCTTGAGCCCATTGATGTTACCATATATTATCAATCCATCTCGCTGGGGGTCTTCCTCTTTTTCTCTGACCCTCCACCTTACCAAACATGGTATCCTTCTCTAGTGACTTGTCCTTCCTGACAATATGTCTGAAGTATGAGAGATGAAGTTTGACCATCCTGACCTCCGAGGAGCCCTCTGGCTGCACTTCTTCCAATACAGATCTGTTTGTTCTTTTGGCAGCCCATGGCACTTTCAATATTCTCCTCCAACACCATAACTCAAAAGCATCAATTCTTCTATGTAGAAAGCATCAAAAGAAGATAGAAGATATACAAACAGAAATGGTAAAAGTTCAACCATTTCAAGAGTTAGCATATGCTCAAGAGCCGGTGGTACTGAAGGTAGAAGTTGAAACTGCATTGAAGGTATTGGCAAAAAACAAGGCTCCAGGAATTAACAGTATACAAATTGAAATCTTTCAACAAACTGATGCTGCACTGGCCCACTCATCTATGTCAAGAAATTTGGAAGACAGCTACCTGGCCAGCCAATTGGCAAAGATCCAGATTTGTACCCATTCCAAAGAGAGGTGGCCCACAATTGTAAAGGTAGAAGTTTTGTAACAAAAAAAGGAGAGTAGTTAATCTTACAGTCCAGAAGCGGAGGACCCTGGGACCATCAAGAGAGAAGCGCACAAGAAGAACGCAGGACTTTATCCAGAGAAGCAGCTGTGCCAGAGATGGAGGCATGGAGAGGGAGAGTGGCTGAGGACTCTAGATTCATTTGAAAAGAAGGACTAAGAGCTGGTGGCCAGGAGGCAGACTTGCAGAATGTGCCCTTTGGAATGTAAATTATTATATACGCCTGAGTGGTTTTGTTGTTTGTTTGTTAAAAAGCTAAAGTGGATAGAGAGAAATACTGTTAACTGATGGTACATGGAAGGGATTATAATCATTGTAATGAAGCAAGGTGTATGATTTGTTGAATGTAAAACTGATGATATGCCCTGTAAACTTGCACTCAATCCACAAGAAAAACCTCAAATTAAAAAAAATAAAAATAAAGAGTGAAAAAAAAAAAAGAGAGAGAGAGAGAGAGGTAGCTCAACAGAACGTAGTAATCATTGAACAATATCATTAATATGATATGCAGGTAAAATTCTATTGAAGATAATTCAAAAATGGCTGCAACAGGACATGGAAAGGAAACAACCAGAAACTCAAGCCAGATTCAGAAGAAGACACAGAACTTGTTATATCATTGCTGACGTCAGATGGCTCTTGGCTGAAAGCAGAGAATTCTAGAAAGATGTTTACTTGTGCTGTATTGACTATACAGAGACTTACAACTATGTGGCTCATAACAAGGTATGGATAACATTGCAAAGACTGGGTATTCCAGAACACTTGGTTATGCTTATAAGGACCCTGAACATAGACCAAGAGGCAGTCATTAGAACAGAACAAGGGGATAATGAATGGTTTAAAGTCAGGAAAGGTGGGTGCCAGGGTTATATTCTTTCACCATACATATCCAATCATTATGCTGATCAATAATCTGAGAAGCTGGATTATACGAAGAAGAACATGGCATCAATATTGGAGCAAGACTCATTAACAACTTACTATATGCAGATGATACAACCTAGCTTACTGATAGCAAAGAGGACTTAAAATACTTACTGATGAAGATCTAAGACCACAGCCTTCAGTATGGATTTTACCTCAATGTAAAGAAAACCGAAATATTCACAGCTGGACTAATAACACCATGATAGATGGAGAAAAGACTGAAGTTGTCAAAGACTTCATTTTGCTTGGGTTTACAATCAACACTCATAGAAGCAGCAGTCAGGAAATCAAACAATGCATTGTAGTATGCAAATCTGATGCACAAAACTTCTTTAAAGCGTTCAAGAACAAAGATGTCAGTTTGGGAACTAAGGTGCCCAGACCCAAGCCATGGTATTTTTAATAGCCCTCACATGCATGAGAAAGTTGGACAATGAACAAGGATGACCATAGAAGAATTGATGCATTTGAATTATGGTGTTGGAAAAGAATATTGAAAGTACCATGGACTGCCAAAGAACAAACAAATCTGTCTTGGAAGAAGTACAGCCAGAATGCTCTTTAGAAGCCAGGATGGCAAGACTTAGTCTATCACACTTCAGACATATTATCAGGAGGGACCAGTCTCTGGAGAAGGTCATTATGCTTGACAAAGTGGAGGAACAGCAAAAAGAGGAAGATCCCCAATTAGATGGATTAGCACAATGAGAGCAGCAGTGGGTTCAAGTTTAACCATTGTGAAGATGGCACAGAATGGGGCAATATTTTGTTCGTTGTGCATAGGGTTCCTATGAGTCAGCACTGACTGCATGGCACCTAGCAACAGTATTCAGTAAATAGAATATGGCCCAGCCGTAAGGAGACATGGAATCCTGGTACATGCAGAGTTGACATTTAACTGAGGTGAGTAAGAGCTCAACAAATGGTGGCAATTATTCCTAGAAACTTTCTCCATATGGACAGCTTGTGAAGGTAGGGGTGGAGATAGAAGCTATTCATCCAGAAAGTACCAATTCCTGCATTCCATTAGTGCTACACTCCACTAGGAAAACAGGGAAACTGCCAGCCAGAGAGCTCTTCTGCTCCTTCTCACCTCTCTTCCCTCTTCCTTGTGCTGCTCTGGTGCTGCTAACCTCAAGGTCGGCAGTTCGAAACTACCAGCCGTTCCACAGGAGAAAGATGAGGCTTTCTGCTCCCCTAAAGATTTATAGCCTGGGTGCCCCTGTACGGGGTCACTATGAGTCGGAACTGACTCCACAGTATTTAACAACAACTACTAGAGGTTAAGATTCAAATTATGTAAAAACTGGAACTGAAGCCTTTGTACTGAAACAGAGTTTTAGGGACCTCCTGTGGTACTAGGTGTTAACACTCTATTTCCTGGATTGTGGGAAAGTAAGGGGCCCCAGAGGAGGGAACAGAGAAGTTAAAGTAATAGGGTGAAAGGACAGCTTATCAATTGATACAGAAATAGTTTGACATTTTAACCATGGCCAAAACAGCATGTGCAGACTGATTTATCCCCAGTCAAGACAATGAGAAGGTCACCTTGAAGAACATAAATGCAGTAAATCCATTTGAGACACGTGACCTACTTGCAGGGTAAGTGATTTGGGAGGTGGAGTTAATTGCCCAGGAGTCTGCAGAAATGTTCTTGTGACTTATTAGAGCATACCTCAGTGATGCAATAGGTGGAAGGGACCCCAAAAGTAGACAATTCTGTGTTAAACACCAGTAACACCCTGAGGTGGGGTGTAAATGCTGACTACTCTCATAAGACTGGATCTAGAAGACAATTACACCAAATTCAATTAGCAAAACAGGTATGCAGTCCATCTAGCTTGTTCATTCTGTTATTCATTCCACAAGAATTCATTAAGCCCATATTAGGTGTGGTCCTGTGGGCTAGGCATACAACAGTGAGCAAGACCAACGTGGTCCCTGCTTTCATGGAGCTTAGCGTAAGACAGGTGTCAGACACACAAACATAAAATTACAATTCAGGGGGACCTTCTAAGAATGAAAAATTAAGTGCATTAAAAGATTTTTGCCAAAAGTGTAAAAAGGGAGCCCACAGACTCAGAAATATTTTTTTGCAGTGACATATATCAGACAAGGGACTAATATTTTAAATGTACAGAAAACTACAACACCTCTACAAGAAAAAGCAACCCAATAAAAATTGGGCACAGACATGAACAGACACTTAACCAAGGAAGACATCCAGGCAGCCAACAAATTTGGAGAATATGAAGAAATGCTGTGATCATTAACCATTGTTGTTGTTGTTGTTAAATGCCATCAAGTCTGTTCCAACCCACAGTGATTAGAGAGATACAAATCAAAACAAGGATGAGATATTATCTGACTCCAACATTAACAGCAAAGTTAAAACAAATGCCAGTGAGGATGTGGAGAGACTGAGACCCTCCTACTTTGCTAGTGGGACTGTAAAACGGTTCAACCTCTCTAGAAAATGGTATGGCGATTCCTCAGAAAGTTGAAAATAAAAATACCTTGTGACCTAGCAACCCTTCTACTTGTTGTATATCCACAAGAAATAGAAGCCAAGACACGAGTAGATATATGCATACTAATGTTCACTGCAGCATTATTCACAATTGCAAAAAGATAGAGACAGCCTAAGTGCCCAACAATGGAAGAATGGATAAACTTTGGTACATACACACAAAGGTATACTATGCAATGTTGAATAACAATAAATCTGTGAAACACCTCATAACTTGGATGAACCTGCAGGACATTATGCTGAGTGATATCAGTCAATAACAAAAGTACAAATATTGTATGAAACCATTATTGTATAATCTTAAAACAAGGCTTCCAGATTAAAAGAAACATTCTTTGATGGTTACCAGGGGTAGGAAGAAGGGGAAAGTAATTCACTGACTAGAGGGTTGACACATGTTAGGTCAGGTGATGGACAGGGCTATATACAAGAAGATGAAAGGTGGCAGAAGAATATTGAACACAGGTGAAGATACAGTGTGGGCTAAAGGGAATAAAGAGTGATATGTACTCAACCTTGGAACAACAGTGTTCATTGTGTAGATTCATGGAGTCAGACAGGTTGAATGGGTAAGGGAGGAAGAATAGGATATATATATATGTATATATCCCACAAATATATAGGACTTTGAAAGAGAAAAAAGAAACATTCTTTGATGGTATCAGGGGTGGGAGGAAAACCAAGAGAAGTTCATAGGCTAGAGGATGGGCAAATGCTAACTAGGGTGACAGGGAGGATAATATACAAGAGGAGAAGGGCAATATAAAAGAAGAGGGAGGTTGGCAGAAGAATTATGGCGACAGATGACATAGGGAGATATACAAGAGCTGAAGGGAATCGAGGTAAACAGTGATATCTATACAACCTTCAAATAGCAATGTTCTGCAGGTAGATACATGGACAGAAACATACTGAATGGGTATGGGAGAAAGAGTGGAATATATATATATATGTTGTTAAGTGCCGTTGAGTTAGTTCCAACTCAAAGAGACCCTGTATAGGGTTTCCAAGGAGTGGCTGGTGAGTTTTGAACTGCCAAACTTGCAGTTTAAACTGACCTTGTGAACCACTGCTTATCCTACAGCACTACACCAGGACTCGAAATATATATATTTATGTTTATATTTCGAGTCCTGGTGTGACACTGTGAGTTAATGCGCTCAACTGCAAAGTCGGTTTGAACTGCAAGGTCAAGCAAACCAACCCCTCCTTGGAAACCCTTAAACAGGGTCACTATGGGTCAGAACTGACTCAATAGCACTTAACAACAAAAACAACAATATATTTCTATATCCTATAGATACACAAAAGTTTGAAAAAGAATATTAGTACATGATAATTTACCTTACCTGAAAATACAACTGTGAATATAGACTGTGGGCAAAATGATGAAAACTTCTTAGGTATAATTAAACAGCTTAAGGCAACGAGTAGCTGAGCCTGGGGGCTCAGGAACATAGTCTCAGGGGACAACATGGTCAATTGGCATAGCATAGTCCACAAAGATGATATTCTATATCCTAGTTTGGTGAGTAGACTCTAAGATATAAAAAGCTCAGGAGCAGTCATCTAAGGTACAGCTACTGGTCTCTCCATGTATAAAAGAAGAGTGTTAAGAATTGGAGATGCTTGGAATCAGTTAGTTCAATGGACTAATGGAACTTGAACATCAGTCTCCACGACTCTGAGAGCAAAAGAACTAGATGGTGCCCAGTTACCACTACCGACTGTTCTGAAAGGGATCACATTAGAAGGTACCAGAGAGAGTGGCAGAACCTATGAAACAAAACTCAAGATGATTATTTAAAAATTTAAAAAAGGTCCAGGCTTACTGGTCGAAAAGAGACTGGAGGAAACTGAGACTATGGCCCTCAACCACTCTCCAGGTCTAGAAATGAACTCACCTTTGTGGCTCAACTTTCAGCCAAGCCAAGCAGTACATATGTATATAGGGGGACAGCAACACTAGTCAGGTATGCTCACTGCGAATGATGGAACAATAAATCATTCAAAATCAAAAGGGCAACATGTACCTAAGCCAGTTGAGAAGGGATGGGAAATAGAAGCCACAGGGAGAAAGTGGGCTAACTGTTGCTCTGTGGAGGAGATTGGAATCACTGAGATGAAACTTTGCTATTTGTTGAGAGTAAAATTGGTGCTCTTGTCTGTAAACTTTCATTCAAGTCACAATAAATTTCTTTTCATTACAATACAGGGTGATACAAGCTGCAGAAGAGAAAGCGCAGGATGCTAAGAGAATTAGGAGTCACCTAACACAGAGTGTCCCTGAAGAAAGTAATGTCTAAGACAAAACCTGAGGCTGAGGTGGGGCTAGCCAGGTGAAGAGATTGGAAAGTGTGGAACAGCACGTGCAAAACCCAGAGACTGCCTGAGCCATCTGAAGAATTACAGAAGCATTTCATCTGAAGTTCAGCATTATCAAGTTTGGGGTACAATTAGTACTACTAACATACAGGCCTGAATTCTTGCCTAACGAGAAAATGATTTGGGAAGATAACAACCCTGTAAATCTAAATTCCAAATCAAAGGATACCAGGTTAGGAAGCAGTGTCTCAAAGAGTTCAGTGTTAAACTTTGGTATCACATAATCCCAGGTTCAAGCCCCAGCTGTATTCCCTTCTAAATTGGATGACCTTGGGTCAATCAGTTCAACCTTTCTGAGCTGTATCTTCATCACCTGTAAATGGAGACTAAGGATGGTATCTAATCACTATGAAGGAGCCCTGGTGGTGTAGTAGGTTATGCGTTGGGCTGCTAACCACTAGGTTGGCAGTTTGAATCCACCAGCCGCTCTGCAGGAGAAAGATGAGCCTTTCTGCTCCCGTAAACATTTACATTCTCAGAAACTCTATATACAGGGCTGCTATGTCCTGGAACCAACTTGATGGCATGCCTCCACCACTCACTATGAACTGGACTGACTCGACGGCACACAACAACAACTTTGTACCATAGTGTTGTTTTGTTGTTACGTGCTGTTGAGTCAGTTCCAACTCATAACAACCTGTATAGGATTCACAAGGAGCAACTGATGGGTTTGAACTGTCAACCTTGCGGTTAGCAGTCCAGTGGCTTATCCTACAGCACTGCACCAGGATTTCTTGTACCATAATGATGGTGGTTATGTACCATGGAGTCTATTCCAACTCACAACAACCCTATATAGGGTTTCTGAGTCTGTAAATCTTTACAGGAGGAGAAAGCCTCATCTTTCTCCTGAACAGCCCATAGATTTAAATAGCTGACCTTGCAGTTAGCAGCCCAACTCAGAATCCACAATGCTACCAGAGCTCCTTTATACCATAGTAGTTGCTGCTGTTATTGTTAAGTACCATTGAGTTGGTTCCCACTGATATAGGGTTTCTGAGGAGCAATTGGTGAGTTTGAACTGCCAACCTTGTGGTTTAAATCAACACTGCGGTCCAGTGCATTATCCCACAGCGTCACACCAAGATGTATTCAAATGAGATATTATCAGGGCTTTGAACCAGTTCAAGCTTGTTCAGTCACGGCCAATGAAACAAAATAGAATGGACCCATATTTTTAAAATTTGAGTAATCCAAAATGCTAACCAGAATGAAAAAAAATATGAATGAGAGACTCATAAGATGCTCTTGAAATTGGATTACTTCCAGGACTGTGGAAAGCAACGTATGGTCCCAGCAGCATGAGAGGTAGCCATCTTTGAGATGGGCATCATTGTTTTCAATTTAGTTAATTAAGAGATTTATTTGCTATGTAACCAACATACTGTCCTTGTTTTCTAAGAGGGTGTCTTTGACCAGGTTTTCTAGAGAAGAAAACCATGAAACATATATGTGTGTGTGTGTGTGTGTGTATACACACATACATATGTAGATACATATATATATAAAGAGAAGTTTATTCTCTAGGAAATAACTTACAATTGTAGAGTCCTAGGTCCCCAGCGGAAGAGAACAAGAGCCCTTCGCTGTGTCCATTATATTGGGAGTAGGCCACACCCCCAAAGAAGCATTTGTTCAATTGACTGGCTGCTCATAGCCACTCATCATAGAGTTAACTATGCCTGTATTAGGTTTCACCACCAAGGGAATAAGCACATCTCAACTGCCAAACCATGGGAATCCTGGACTAGTCAAGTTGACACAGAACCTGAACTGTTACAGAGGGAGATTAACTTTCTAGCAGGCCTTTGACTTGTAATTTTCCCCATTACAGCTGTCATTCTAGTTCACCCACCTTTTTAAACTCCAGGTCTGTTACAGTGTTTGCTTCACCAGACATGACAACAATAACAGACTGAAATGGTTTGAAGTCCTAGATAGTGTATGAAGTCTTCAACATGCTGAATGACATCTTACTACTACAAATAACTTCATGGGAGACTAACCTAAACATTACCTTGTGCTCAAGAATCGTAGGTGTTTAGAATAGAATTCCAATCTAATCAAAAAATCACAGCCAGTACTGAGCGCTTACAAGATGCCCTGTTCTAGATGCCTTATATGAATTGCTTTAGGTATCTTCACAACAACCTAGCAATGGAGGTACTACTGTTCTCTGTGTTTCACAAACTAGGAAACCAAGGCAGAGAGGTTTCGTGACGTTCCCCAGGTCATCAAAAAGCTAAGAAATAACAAAAGTAGCCTTCAAATACTGGGAGTTTGGCGTCACAGTGCATCTCTTAGCTACTATATTATACTACTTAAACCCCAACTTCTAATGGAAGGAGAGAGAGAGAGAGAAACAAGGAGATCACTGGGTTTTTGGAATGTGGTTGCAATTCAGGTTGCCAATCTTCCTAGAGGCCAAGCAAGGCTTTGAAGGTGATTAAGCTGCCTCCTGCTTCACGTGCAGTGCTTGATGAAAAGCACCTGATTTGTGGTGTGAGGCCAGCATCCTAAGGGCCCTTTGGTCTGGAAACAGCTGTGAATAATCTAGGGCACTCAGAGCAGAAAGCTTTATCAGCTGACCTGTCCCAAAGTCGCTGGGAAGGCTCTCTGTCTGCTGGTGTTGCTGCACCTCCAACTGCCCTATTTTTAGAGCAAGGCATTCTTTCCAGCATTGTACTTTGACAAAGGAGCAAGACAGCTCTGTCCTAAGGCAAGAACAAGCTCTATCATTTGCCTGACTTAGGGCTCAATATCTGTAGGGTTTGTGGACCACCTTCCCAAACATCTTACCAAAGGATTTATGGAACCCTGGTGGCACAATGGTTAAGCGCTCAGCTTCTAATTGAAAGTTTGGTAGTTCAAACCCATCACCCTTTCCCCAGAAGGAAGAATTGGTGACCTGTTCCTTTAAAGATTACAATTTAGAAAACCCTATGAGCAGACCACTCTGGGTCACTATGATAAAACCTGACTCAATAGCACCTAACAACAACTGCTCATTCCTTAGTTAACTGTTCATTCCCAGCCTAAGAGAGGAGCAAAAGACATTGGGATATGCTGCTCAAAATAGTATCTAAAATAATGCCAGCATTTCAAAGAACACCATTCAAAGTCAATTTTTAAAAAGCCCTTTTATTTTCTGCAGGGAAGCAAGTATCTACATGGAAGGCCTAATGAACTGATTTATATTTTTATGTCATTGTGGGAAGAAGAGGGCATAAAGTTGGTACAGTCAGTTTTAGGTCTTCCTGACTCTAAACCAGTAAGTCATATTTTATTATTAAGTGCCATCAAGTTAATTTAAACTCAGAGTTACCCCCAGTGAAAGAACAGAACAACCCCACATGGTTTTCTAGGTTGTAATCTCTACAGAAGCAAGTGTTCTCTAAGATGGCCTTTGACTGTAATTATGGGCGAGGTCTATTATACAAGGTATAAAGAAACCCAGCTTTAGAGAGCAAAGCCATCTCATCACTAGTCCTGAGGGACTGAGAGCCAGAATCCCCACAAGGCCCATTTCCTGATCTTGGCATCCTTCGCTCACACACAGGCTATAAAAAGACTACCTCACCCACTTCACTTTATCTGCTCTGTGAGACATGGAACTCTTGTAATGTTTGAGTTTCATTTCACTGCTCACTGGTGAAGCCCCCTTTTCTCAGGATAATTGTCTTAGCATAGCAGCAGTTATTGAACCGATTCTGGCAGCTCAATGCTGAAAAAGAATCTAGTTAACCTCACAGAGTATTTTGGGAGACATTTCTGGAACCCAGCTTTGGACACTTCTGTAGAGCAGGCTCAGCACATTTTCACAGTGGCAGACCAAATGCCAGGTGAAACCTTTAGCTTCCTCACTGGTATAGTGCTCTGAAAGGTATAAAATCAGACCTTATTCTACAGGTTACCAAGCAAATATGAATTTCTTTCTGGGTTTTTCCAACCCTGTTGAAGATTCTAAATCAGTTTAGAATCTGAATTAATTCAGAATACCTTCTTGAAGATTCTGTGTAAATTCAGTGAATCTTCCTCAGAACCACTCTCCTCAACCTCATGATAATCAATGATAGAAAAAAAATGATGTTCTATTTAGTTATAAATACATATTGTTAAGTCTCTGGCTACCAGAAATTTGGAGTTCTGGTTTAGCACTACAGGATAATGCACTGGACCACAAGGTCAGTTTGAACTGCAAGGTCAGAGATTCAAAACCATGAGCCATTCCTTGGAAACCCCACACTGGGTCACTATGAGTCAGTACCAACTCGACGGCGCTTAACAACAGCCAGCAATCTGAGTTTTCATTATCAAAATGCGTAATTATACAGTTGCCCCTTGGTATGAGGGGAGGAAGAATTGGTTTCAGGACACACCCTACCCTCTTTAATAAAAATTTGTGGATGCCCAATGGATCCATGGGCATCCATGGATTTATAAAACAATGTAGTCCTGGTGTGGTGTTATAGAATAAGCATTGGACTGCTAACCTCAAGGTCAATGATTCAAATCAACCAGCTGCTCCTTGGAAATCTTACACAGGGTAGTTATGAATCACAACTGTATATTGTTGACTCAACAGCACTTAACAACAACAAGTATTTGTATGCATTTTATAACACATCCTCCCATATACTTTAAATCACCTCTAGGATAATACTTAATACTATATAAATGTTAGGTAAGTAGTGCTTTATGCTTTCCTTTATCTTTGAAGGATTCTTTCGACCACTTCCTTTTTAGGAGCCTTTTTTTTTTTTCCCCCCACAGAAACAAAGTATCCTGGAATGGATTGAGTCCCCCAAACTATGCATGAACTTGATTGGACCATGATTATCAGTGATTTGGCAATTATATGATGTTCCCCCATGATGGAATCTGGTGTAATAAACAATAAGAGGATTAAAGATGGGATGTTGTTGTTAAGTGCCATCAAGTTAGTTCTGACTCATAGCAACACTGTATTGGGTTTACAAGTAGCAGCTGTTGTGTTTGAACTGCCAACCTTGCAGTCAGGAGTCCAGTACTTATCCTATAACAATACAATTCTGGAATAATCAGGTTCCTTCTTCAGCAAGTCAGGGGGCATGATGTTAGTAGGATGTTTACTAGCAAGCTTAAAAAGTCACTTAGACTGGGGTTATAAAACAGTTGGGAGACAAAGCTTTCTGAGTCTACTTAGCTATGTTGCATACAGAATAAGCCAACAGTCTGCCTAACTGGACTTAACCTGGCCAGTGGTAAACTGGCAGTATGTAAGTTCCCATTTAAGCCCCTTATCCATGGTACAAATTAGAGTATGCAAGGAAAAATCATCATCTCTGCCCAAACAGCTTTCTAAGTGAGACCGCATGTGATGGAAATTTTCCTGTTGTATATGGTTAGAGTCCTGGTATATCATTGTAGGATAAGCACTGGACTGCTAACCACAACGTCAACAGTTCAATCTACCAGCTACTCCTCAGAAACCCTTTAAAGGGTCACTATGAGTCATGAGGAATCTGTATCTGGACCAAGAGGAAGTTGTTCGAACAGGACATGGGAACACTGAATGGTTTCAAATTAAGAAAGGTGTGCGACAAGGTTGTATGTATTCTTTCACCATACTTATTCAATGTGTATGCTGAGCAAATAATCTGAGAAGCTGGGTTATATGAAGAAAAATGTGGCATCAGGATTGGAGGAAGACTCATTAACAACCTGCAATATGCAGATGAGACAACCTTGTTTGCTGAAAGTGAAGAGGACTTAAACATGTTTTTACTGATGAAGATCAAAGAGCACATCCTTTGGTATGGATTACATCTCAATGTAAAGAAAACAAAAATCCTCACCACTGGACCAATAAACAGCATTCTTATCAAAGGAGAAAAGATTCAAGTTGTCAAGGACTTCATTCTTCTTGGATCAACTATCAACACTCACGGAAGCAGCAGTCAAGAAATCAAATGATGTATTGCATTAGGCAAATGAGCTGCACAAGACCTTTTTAAAGTATTGAAGAGTAAAGATATCAGCTTGAGGATTAACACGCGCCTGACCCAAGCCATGGTATTTTCAATAACCTCATGTTCATCCGAAAGCTGGACAGTGAATAAGGAAGACCATAGAAGAATTGATGCTTTTGAGTTATAGTGTTGGAAGAGAATATAGAAAGTGCCATGGGCTGCCAAAAGAACCAATAGATCCGTTTTGGAAGAAGTGCAGCCAGAGTGCTCCTTGGAGGCCGAGATGACCAAACTTCGTCTCTCATACTCTGGACATATTGTTAGAAGGGACCAGTCACTGGAGAAGGATATCATGTTTGGTAAGGTGGAGGGTCAGAGAAAAATGGAAGACCCCCAATGAGATGGATCGGCCAAGTGGCAGCATCGATGGACTCAAGCATGGTAACAGTAGTGAAGTTGGTCCAGGATCGGGCAGTGTTTTGTTCTGCTGTGCATAGGGTCGCTATGAGTCGGTACCAACTCGATGACACCTAACAACAACAACATGAGTCAGAACTGACTCAAAGGCACTTAACAACAAAAACAACATGTGGTCCTAGACATAATAAAATACAACTTAAAAATGAGAACACCGCTCCAAGACTGAAACTCAAAGGGATCATATGAGCAAGCAGCAGGAGTGTAAGCTTACTATAGACCACATTGGTCTACTGGTGAGTGAAAGTGGGGGAAAGGCAGTAACGAAGATATGGTCTGAGTTCAACCATATTCCATAGACCCCCATCAAACTGAAGATGAAACAGATAAGAGGAAGAGCCAGTTGGTCTGAAGTATGGTAAGACCTGGGACTCTTGAGCTCATGGGCAAGAACATAGCACAGAGGGCTAGAGCCAAGAGTGAAGCATCCAGCTGATATGAAGTAAGGAGAGAACACAAGAACACCCAAACTTGTAGATAGTACCCATTTGGCCTAGCTTCTATGGCTTGATGATTGCAACTCAACTAGAAGAAGATAAAAAAAATTTGATAAAGGAAACAAGTGTAAATTGCTACAATATGATGAACTTGACCTGTACTTATGGATGTAGTAGCTCAAAATACCCACTGAGAGGGAAGGAGTCTTTACATCAAGGATTAATCCTATTCCCTCTGTATAAAGGGTTGATAGGGAAGGGCAACTTAGACATTAGATACCTAAAATGGGCAAGGGGACCTATAAAGGCATGAAATGACTGGTTTACAAATTTTCAAGAGGGAGTTTAATTTCAGAGTGTGAGGGGTAAGGTAGAATCCTCACTGAATAGTTTTCATCTTGTCTAGACAGGTCTGGAAGGAGCTCTGGTAGTGTAGTGGTTATGAATCGGGCTGCAGACCACAAGGTCAGCAGTTTGAAACTACTAGCTGTTCCATGGGAGAAAGAGGAGGCTTTCTGCTCCCGTAAAGATTTACAGACTTGGAAACCCTGTACAGGGTCACTATGAGTCAGAATTGATTCCACGGCACATAACCACCACCAGACAGGTCTGGTGAAAGGAAATGGGGATAAAACAAAATGATTCAATAGTGAGTAATTGTTTTCATGACTAATTGCAATTGTCAGAACTGTAAAGGTAGAAGTTTTATAACATAAAGGGGAAAGTAGTTAATCTTACAGTCCAGAAACAGAGGACCCTAAGACCATCAAGGGAGAAGAGCATATGTGGAATATAGGACTCTATTCAGAGAAGCAGCAACACCAGAGATGGAGGCAGAGATGATGACATGGAGAGATAGAGCAATTGAGGAATCCAGACTCATGGAAAAAGAAACGTTGTGTGGTGGTGGCCAGGAGGCAGGCTTGCAGAATGTGCCCTTTGGTTGTTTAAATTATTATATATTCCTGAGTGTTTTTGTGTACATCCAAAAAGAACCAGAGGGAATAGAAACAAATACTGTTGAATGATGATGCACAGAGGGGATTGTAATAATTGCAATGAAACGTAATACAATAGGATGAGTATAAAACCAATGTTCTCCCATGTAAACTATCACTCGACTCACAATAAAAACTTTTTTTTAATGAGAACAGCTATAAATATCATT
>NW_006408551.1:21826369-21827827 GCF_000296735.1 Chrysochloris asiatica | reverse complement strand
GGCATCATTGATGGACTCGGGGGTGGCAGCGGTGGTGAGGTTGGCCCAGGATCAAGCATTGTTTCGTTCTGCTGTGCATGGGGTCGCTATGAGTCGGTTCTGACTTGATGGCACCTGACAACAAGGTACTAGTGAGCTGAAATGGACCTGTATTGGCCATTTTGAATCAGAAAATCTGCCAGGATGACAAATTCAAGAGGTATGGTGTCACATTCACCGTCAAAAAGAACATTTCAAAATCTATATTCAAGTACAATGCTGTCTGTGTTAGGATAATATCCATACGCCTCTAAGGAAGACCAGTTAATACCACTATTATTCAAATTTACATATCACAAAATCGTGATGATGAAACTGGAGAATTTTACAAACTTCTTTAGTCTGAAATTGATCAAACTTATAGTCAAGAAGCATCAATAATCACTGGAGATTGGAATGAGACAGATGGAAACAAATAGAAAGGACCAGTAATTGAAAAACATGGCCTTGCTGAAGAGTGCATGATAGTATTTTCAAGACCAACAAGTTATTCATTGCAAATACTTTTTTTTTCAACAACATAAATGGTGACTATACACATGGACCTCACCAGATGGTATATACAGGAATCAAACTGACTATATCTGTGGAAAGAAATTATGGAAAAACTCAGTATCATCAGCCAAAACAAGGCCAGGAGCTAACTATGGATTGCTCATCTACAAATTCAGGCAGTAGCTGAAGAAAATTAAAACAAGACCATGAAAGCTAAAATATATGACCTTGAATGTATCCTACCGGAATTTAGAGACCATCTCAAGAACAGATGCATTAGACGTTAATGAGAGGAAACTAGAAGAGTTGTGGGATGATATCAAGAACATTATCCATGAAGAAAGCAACAGATTATTACAAAGACAGGAATCAATGACTTCCAGCAAGATTGTGAACTATACATATCCTCCACAACAAAGATACAAGAGACCAAATGAAACAGGCACGGATGATAATCCTGGAACCCTGAGTGCCAAAGGAAAAGTTGGAGAAATGGATAGAACACTTACTTACTCTGGGGAGACATTGAGCAGGGATGGCAAGAGAAGGAAACTCACTAGTGAAAGGTCAGCCAGCCAGACGCAGCCTGGCCATCTTAAACTTCTATGAACAGCTTTGGTTACATCAAGTGGCCTGGCAGAGCAGATTCACAGGGGCAACGGGAAAGATACGATTCTTTCTTTTTCCCCATGCTTCCCTGGTGACCAGAGGTGTGACCAACGCCCACCCTGGTACGCCCCTATGTCGAGGTCCTATGTCAGCTTCCAGCCTCGACAAGGAAGTGTGGGTGTCACGAAGAAGGCAGATCTGACGGCAAAAGTGATAGAGAAAGAGAGAGACAAAATATATACAAAAAAGACAGACACACAAATATGATGCAAGCTGGCAGGTAGACAGATCTGCAAACATTTTGCCTAGCATTGC
>NW_006408551.1:21823538-21825809 GCF_000296735.1 Chrysochloris asiatica | reverse complement strand
TATTCAGAGGTGGTTTAATGGGGCTGCCACTGATCAACCCAGGGTCTGCGTATACTGTCCCCAGCATCCCTAGTGCAGACCCGGCTCTCTGGAAGTCTGGAGTCATCCAATTGTGAGCCAAACCAGTGTGAGGTGGAGCTGAATGTGTCAGCTTGGAACCTTGATTCAGAAAAGCTTGGCTCCAGACCTGCAAAACCCACAGAGCCACCAGACCAGCATTAGTCTAGCAGAAACCCTTATAGCTAGTCACCCTGACCCCAGCTACCCTCTGGTCCTCACACTGAAACCAATATGTTAAGGGCCTCCACTCTACTTCTGGATGAAGTGCTCTGAACATAGACAACACCTATACCTATAGGAGGAGTCCTGGTGTGGCGCTGTCGGCTAATGCGTCAGACTGAAAAGTCGTTTGAACTGCAGTGTCAGTGGTTCAAGCTCACCAGCTACTCCTTGGAAACCCTACACAGGATCACTATGGGTCAGAATCAACTTGACGGCACGTAACAACAACAACAACATACCAATAGGAACTCTATCTAGGGATAATAACTCCACTGCCACATTCCTCCCACACCCACGTTATAAGCTCTTTGGCTGGCAGAGATCCCCCAGAGTTTTCTTCTCTCTGGGTCCAACAGCTGCACTGGTTTTTTTGTTTTTGTTTTTTTCCTTTCATTGTTTTAGTTTGTTTATTCTTTATTTTTCCTTCTTCTTTTCCCTTCCCTTAAATTTTACACTATCTCCATTTTCACTTTTCTTCTGTTTCTCATTTTCCCCTTCTTCTTTTTTCCTTTTCATTATTATTATTATTATTTTTTTTTACTATACTCTCTTTCTCTTCTCACCCTACCTCTCCTTGGTCTTTTAAAGGGTTCTTTTTATTTCTTCTTTTAATTGTCTCTTTTTTTTCTCTCTTCCATAGTTCTACTTTCCTGTCCCTCTTTTTTCTTGTTGGTAATTTAGTTCATTTTTTTCTCCTTTATTATTTTCTTTTCAGTGTTGTTTTCTTGTTTGTTTGTTCTGTTTTGTTTTCTTGTGTGTGTGTGTTTTCCCCTCTTGCCTTACTTGATAGAAGACAGCAGTCTTGCCTATGCAGCCCAGTCACAACTGTACCCTCTCCAGCTCTACCCACTGGACAAGAGTCAGTACCAGTTTCTACACCACCTGATCAACAATAGACTGTAGCCAACACCAGCCAAACCCACCCAAAACTGAGTTGGCAAATAGAAAATTGTGCACACACTTCTATGATCTAAATACACCCACAGGAGACAGTTGGTGGAAACCTAAGAACTCACTAGTATGCAATCATCAATTAAATACAAATATAACAATATCACAGTGTTGGGACAACAACAAATGACCAAGATGCAGAGCCAGAAAATTTTTCTGAGTAAAAAAATGTAATGGAACTACCTGAGAAATAATTCAAAAGAATGATATCTAGG
This sequence comes from Chrysochloris asiatica, assembly GCF_000296735.1. Taxonomy (NCBI): domain Eukaryota; kingdom Metazoa; phylum Chordata; class Mammalia; order Afrosoricida; family Chrysochloridae; genus Chrysochloris; species Chrysochloris asiatica. The sequence goes on along the minus strand of NW_006408551.1, from coordinate 21,824,361 downwards.
TACCTTCAACAGACTAACCAAAAGATCAAGGAAAGAAAGTTGAACACAGAAAAAAAACTTTAGAAGAATTCAGGAAAGCACAACAAGAAAAACAGCCAAAATAAATGTAAATGAAACAATATAAAACCTGCCATTAAAAATCCGGAAGATTAGTACTAAGATTTCATATATGGACAGTATACTGAAAGAGCATAGGAGTAGATTTGAAACAATGGAAGTCCAAATTAGTGAGCTTGAAGATAAATCTCTTAGTACTAGTATGCTAGAACAATCAGGAAAAAAAGGAAGGAAAAATCCAAAGAATGCCTAAGATTTATGTGGGATACTATGAAGTGGTGTAACTTATGGGTGATATGAATTCCAGAACAGGAAGAGATAACAAAAAGCACAGAGAAAATTGTTGAAAAGTTGTTAGAAGAAAACCTTCCTAGCATCATGAAGATGAGAAGCTACATATATAAGAAGGTGAACGAACCCCCTCCATCAACAGGATAGAACCCAAAAGAAAATCACCAAGGCATATCACAAACAAACTTACCAAAAGAATCCTGAGAGTAACTCGGGAAAAACAAAAGTTACCTACAAAGGAAAACCAATAAGACTAAGTCCTGATTTCTCAGCAGAAACCATGTAAACAAGAAGACAATGGAGAACATAAACAAAACTCTGAAAGAAAAAAAATTGCCAACCAAGAATTATATGACCAGCAAAACTGTCTCTCAAATATGACAGTGAAGTTAGGAAAATTTCAGAAAAACAGAAATTAAAGAACTGGTAATTACCAGACCAACTTTACAAAAAAAAACACTAAAGGGTGTTCTTT
>NW_006408551.1:21821878-21823112 GCF_000296735.1 Chrysochloris asiatica | reverse complement strand
GTTTGTACCACTGACCTTGTTGTTAGCAGTCAAGTGTGTATCCTACAGCATCACACCAGGACAAAACTGAAAATAGGTAATCAGAAATATCAATTTATAATGAAGTCAACTACACAGCAAAAAGAAGGAATAACACAAACATAACTTCCAAATGGCAACAAATTCAAGTAGATTTCAAGATAAAACAGACTGTTTCAAAAGGGGGAAATTTTTCATAAATTACAGGGTAACCTCAAAGAAAATTAATATACTTTTCATATCAAAATTTAAAAAGAGGAAAATCTGAAAGATCTAGTAAACATTAACACAACAGAATTGAAAATGAAAATAAATGTCAGAAACAAAATGAACTAATGGAAAAGCTTACATGGAGCAAAGAAATCAGCAACGCCACAGAAAAACACAACAAAATTACAGCAATCAATTCATATCTACCAATAATTATACTGAATGCAAACGGGTCAGATACACCAGTCAAGAGTCAGAGAACAACAGAATGGACAGGAAAACGTAACTCTTCAATGTGCTATCTACCAGAGACATACCTTACACATAAAGCCAAAAATAGATTAAAAATCAAAGAATGGGCAAAAATACATCAAGCTAACAGCAATCAAAAACAAGCAGGTATGGCCATTTTAATCTCTGATAAAGTAGACTTTAAGGCAAAAATCAGGATAAGAGACAAAGAAGGTCATTATATCATGATTAAGGGGTCAGCTGAACAAGAGCACATAACCATAATAAGTATCTATGCTCCAAATGAAAGAGCCTAAAATCAAAATACATAAATCAAACTCTAATAGAACTGAAGAAATAAACAGACAACTCTACAATAATAGGAGATTTTAATATACCATTTTCAATGAAGGACAGAACAACTAGAAAGAAACTCAACAAAGACACAGGAGAACTAAACAATACAATCAACCAATTTGACCTCATAGACATATACAGAACATTCAACCCAACAATAGCACAACAGACATTCTTTTCTAGTATACATGAAACCTTCTTCAAAATATACCATGTGTTAGGCCACAAAGCAAACCTCAATAAATTAAAAAATATCACTATACTACAGAGCATCTTCTCAACATTATAAAATTAGAAATCAACAATAGGAAGATCAAGGGAAAAAATCAAACACATGGAAACTGAATAACACCCTGCAAGTGGTCGGGTCCTCTCAGTGCAAACCCCCTTCCAAGACTAAGACTCAATGGGAACACAC
>NW_006408551.1:21817815-21819318 GCF_000296735.1 Chrysochloris asiatica | reverse complement strand
CTAACCCACTGCACCACCAGGGATTCTTGATAACCCACTAGAAAGGAAGAAATCATTGTGACTCCCACAAGCCAGCCTTCCTCAAGGCCTCACGTCACCTACAGGCTTGGTCAGTCAATGTGGCTCATGAGGACCAATGTGATCTTTTTCTGTACTTGAATGTAGTTTTCTGGGGAATTCTGATATCGTGCTCCAGGGAAAGAAGAAAGGGGCTTCTGAAAGGAGGAAGCCGTCTGTTGAGTGAGGAAGGTTATTCTATGAGAATTTTGTTGGGAAATCTTAGCTCATCCTGATCTTGCCCGATTTTTTTGTTCCCCAAACTCCTAGAACATTGAAAAAGAACGTGATTTGAGTCTCTTTGGCAAAAGAATGATGAAGATAGGTGAAGACACAGGAAGGAATGCAAAAGTTAAAGGGAATAGAAGTAAATACTGTTATATACATAACCCTGCAACAAGAGTATTCTACAGGTAGATACATGGACAGATACACAGGCTGAACAGGTATGAGAGGGAGAATGGGAGTATACCCACAAGTATATAAGGGTTTAACAGAGGATATTTGTACATGGGTATTTACCTTTGCAGCAAACACACCTATGAATTTAAGGGAGCAAGTTGGTAAGTGTGATCAAGTTGGTTCTGATTCATAGTGATCCTGTATAGGGTTTCTGAGAACGGCTAGTGAGTTTGAACTGTGGACCAGTCCAGTGCTTATCACACAGTACCACACCAGCACTTAGTAGTGGAGCATGCATGGGGGAAAATGAGGAAAAGTTCTTCGACATTATCAAACACACCTTGAGAAAATTAGTTGCTGGACCTGGGGCTGCAGGGGACACCATCGTCTATTGGCATAACATAGTGTACAAAGACAATGTTCTACATCCTACTTGGGTAAGTAGTGACTCGGATCTTAAAAGCTCATGAGCAGCCATCTAAGGTATAACTATTGGTCTCTCCATGTACAGAAGAAAGAAGAGTGATGAAAATTTAGGAGTTTGGGGATTAATTAGTCCAGTGAACTAATGGGTCATGTAAATGTCAGTTTCTATAACTCTGAGACCAGAAAAGCTGAAAAGGATCACATTAGAAGGCCCCCAATAGAGTGGGAGACAATGTTGAACAAAACTCAAACTTATAAAAAGACTGAAGGAAGCTGAGACTATGGCCCTCAGCCACTCTCCAGGTCTGAAATGGAATTCAGCCTCATGGTCCAATTGTCAACCAAGCATTGGATAGGTATATAGGGTGGACAGCAACACTAGTGAAGTATGCTCAACCATTCAAGATCAAAAGGGCAACATTTACTTGGGGACAAGGTTCAGAAGTGTTGGGAAGGAAAGTGGAATGGAAACAGGAAGCACAGGGAGGAAGTGAGACAACTGTTGTTACATGGAAGGGGTTGCAATCATTGAGATGAAATAAAGTGTATGATTTGTTGGATGTAAAACTGTTGATCTGCTCTGTAAACCTTCACTCAATTCACAATAAAAAGTTTCCC
>NW_006408551.1:21808060-21817250 GCF_000296735.1 Chrysochloris asiatica | reverse complement strand
TGAATGATTTCCAACCGTTGGGACCAGGCTGGCGAAAGGAAATGGGGATAAGACTCTTGTGGTACAATAGTGAATGATGGCCATCAGGACAGACTCTGAGGGTAGGAAATATAGAGGTAGATTTTTTTGACAAAAGGATGAGATTGATTGATTTTGCAGCCAAGGAGTGGAGATCTCTGGGACCATCAAGTGAGAAGAATGGACGGCGGGACCCTACCCAGAGAGGCAGTGACGCCAGGGATGGATACAGAGACAAGATGCCGCTGGACAGATGGAGCGGCGGGGGACACTGGACTCAGGGAGGGAGAAGGGCTGTGAGCTGGTGGCCAGGGGGCAGGCCTGTGTGGTGTACCTCTTGGGGTTATTTGATGATGCATGGAGGGGACTGTAATCATTGCAATGAAATGAAATACGATAGGATGAGTGTAAAGCTGATGTTCTCCATGTAAACCTCACAATAAAAACAAAAAAACACACACAATAGCTTCACATTTTGATATTTTGTTTAATAAATGTTTCTATGATTGTATAGCAATACTTTCTTACTTACCCCATAGATGGGATCATAACAAATGGTTCTTAAACTTGCTTCCCTACCTGCCCTCACTTTCTTTCCACATCAGGATAAGTAGATTTACTTTCTTCTTTTTAACAGAGAGCATTAAGTCCTGGTGTGTCACTGTAGGATAAGCTCTGGATTGTTAACCACAAAGTTGGTAGTTCAAACCTACTAGGCACTCCTTGAAAACCCTATACAGACAGGGTCACTGTGAATCCAAACCAACTCGACAGTACTTAACAACAACAACACAACACTTGAACCTCAAAATCTCAATAGCTTAGCTAATTGAAGTGTTTGCTTTCTTTCTCTCGTTTACCTAAATCTATTGTGGCACAAGCTCTGGTAGCATAGTGGTTACAAATAAGGCTGCAAACCTCAAGATCAGCAGTTCGAAACTACCAGCTGTTTCGCAGGAGAAAGATGAGGCTTTCTGCTCCAGTACAGATTTGCAGCCTCAGAAACCCTGTACAGGGTCGCTATAAGTCAGAACCGATTCCATGACACATCACCACCACCACCATTGTGGCACTCACTGTAGGATAAGCATTAGACCACAAGGTTGGTTTGAACTGCAAGGTCAACGGTTTAAACTCATCATCCACTCCCTGGAAACCCTATAGAGAGCCTCTGTGGGTCGGAACCGACTCGACGGCACTTAACAACAATTTCATGGGAAAGAGAAGGAGAGAGTAAAAAATTAGAGTGTAGGAAGGGTTTTGCTTATAGCACTTTTTCAAGGATCCAGGTTAACTGAAGTCCTGCCAACTTCAACATGTGGCTTCCACACACTTGACTTCTAAGGTCATCCTGGGTGTCATATCCAGCCAGCAGATGGGGAAAGGGAGTGTGGAGAAGGGTGAGAGGTTTGTTTGAATGAGCCAGATCTAGAAATGACATATCATTCTGCCAACATTCCAGAGGCCAGAACTTAATCAAAGACACCTCGAGTCCACAGACTGGGACTAGAAAGTGTAGATAACTGCTTCCCAGCCAGCACTTGGCACAATGGAAGGGAAGCCCAAATCTTTGAAGGCGGTTAACTCTATCTGACACAGATGTGCTCTGAGAGTACATTGTCGTTTATTTAAGCCATGAAAGGCTAGTTTTCCACTACTCTTTATTCTGCTTTTCTATTTGTCTTTTGACAAAGGCATATTTTTCAAGAGTAGACAGATAGGACTTAGTGAGAACCAAGAAATAAGAAAGAGGCACCTGCAGCTGCTGGTGGTGGCTGTGTGCACTGGTTCAGACTAGCAGCAGTGGAGACGTGACAGTATCAATGAAAAAGGCATACCTTTGACCCAGTAACACTTCTAAAGACTTCCTAAAGAAATTAGTAAATAACTTCTCAGATATGTGTACAAGGTTGTTTTTAATAGACAAACTGAAAACAACTTAGACAAACATGTAATGGTTTACTGTGTAGGAATACTATGCAGTATTATCACGTAGCTATCTCCTAACATCGAGATATCCCATGATACAAAGAAGTAAGGCTCCCGAATACAGTATGTATATTTATTAATTAAACAAATTGACCATTTAGAAAAATGTTTACAGTATTGATCGCTGGATTATAGGACTAGGGGTGGTTTTCACTTTATTATTTTACACCTTTATGTAATATCACAGTGTTTTATCAGCAAAAGCAGTGAAGCTATTTTCAGCTTGAGATGAAAAAATGTAGCTAAAGAGGATTGGGTCTTGGGCACTTGAAGGCAAGTATGTGAATCAGATCTGGCTTCTGGACTCCTCCCTGCCTGTTGGGGCTGTCACTTGACACTCAAGTTGCTATCAGGAGCACTTTTCTCTGTTGAGATGGCTGTCTGTTGTCACGCAAACCTCAGGTTAAAATGAGAGGGGAGGACATGCCTCCAGTCAGTCTGTAAGTTGGTTGACTGGGCTTGCCAGGTCTCAGGCCTCCATATGGGAAACATCATCAGGGCCCTCGTGGCCTTCATTCCTGCTGATCGCTGCCAGAACTATGTGGTCGGCGACCTCCGAGAGATGCCGCTGGACAAGATGGTGGATCTGAGTGGGAACCAGCTGCGCCGCTTCCCCGGCCATGTGTGCTCCTTCAGGGAGCTGGTCAAGCTCTACCTGAGTGACAATCACCTCAACAGCCTGCCTCCGGAGCTGGGGCAGCTGCAGAATCTGCAGATCCTGGCCTTAGATTTCAACAACTTCAAGACTCTACCCCAGGTGGTATGTACCTTGAAGCAGCTCTGCATCCTCTACCTGGGAAACAACAAACTCTGTGACCTCCCTAATGAGTTAAGCTTGCTTCAGAACCTCCAGACTCTGTGGATCGAGGCCAACTGCCTGACCCAGCTGCCAGAAGTAGTCTGTGAGCTGAGCCTCCTCAAGACGCTGCATGCTGGCTCTAACGCTCTGCGGTTGCTGCCAGGCCAGCTACAGCGTCTCCAGGAGCTCAGGACCATCTGGCTCTCAGGGAACCTGCTGACCGACTTCCCACCTGTGCTGCTTCACATGCCCTTCCTGGAGGTGATTGATGTGGACCGGAACAACATCCGGTACTTCCCCAGCCTGGCCCACCTATCAAGTCTGAAGCTGGTTATCTATGATCACAATCCTTGCAGAAATGCACCCAAGGTGGCTAAAGGTGTGCGCCGTGTGGGAAGGTGGGCAGAGGAGACACCAGAGCCTGATCCTAGGAAAGCCAGACGCTATGCACTGACAAAGGAGGAAATTCAGGAACCACAGGCACCTGCCCTGCCTCCCCAACTTCCGCTTGCCAACTCCTGAGGAGTTTTGGTTGTAGGTTAATGCCCAAGACCCATCTTCAGCATCTTCTGGGACCTCTCCATTAGAGTCCAAGAGACTGCTCACCAGCCAGAGAGCTGATGGAGAGCCAGGTAAAATGTTATAAATCACACCAAGAAGGAAAAATGTCTGGCTAACAGAATCTCAAAGGGAAGTTGTGTACTATTTGGCAGCATGACAACCCAGAGTGATCATTACTTCTTTGTAAAGCTTCTCCAAGCAGCTATTTTGAAACACTGAAGACCAAGAAGGGCTGGGACACTTTGGCCTCTTTTAGTCCCTAGAAGTAACTGGCCATAAGGCTGGTAAGCTCCTCACATAAGGTATTTGTTATATAGAATTCACCCCAAAGTTCAGGAAGCCTGTCTCTAGACACATTTTCTTTACTATAACATTTTCATTTACTTTACATAAATGGTTTGAAATTATTGTCAGGCCAGAGCCACAAGATTAAAGAGTTTTCCGTTGATGAGGCATTTTCCCCAGCAGTTTTTGGCCTGCTGAGAAGACTCTTAGTGGAGAATGTTCCTTGGCTGAATCCAGCTGCCACTTTAAACTTGACAGTGGTGCGTGCTGATTTAGCTCATTTTCCCTAAAAGGTTTGACCAAAGGTCAGCTCTCAATTATTTACTGTCTCTGACAACGTTAGAAGTCATCTGGAAAGTTGAATCTCTCTTTGGCAATACTGTCTCCTTAAAGTCAAACCTAGTTGTGATTCCTGGTTGCCTCCCCAGAGCAGTACTTCCTGTTTACTCCCATGAACAAAGCAGAGTGCAACTGAATCCTCTTCCAAGGAGGGAAATCACATTTATAGAATCTTACTAGGGTAAAAGTACTAAGTGAGGCATCTGTTCACTTTAAACAAATATTTGGAAATCTGAATTGCGGGCTGTAGTGTAAAAAGGAAGTTTCTGCCTCTTGAGCCTCAGTGTCTCTGCTTTTGTTCTGATTTGCTTTCATTTTTGCTGAGGAGAGGGTCTTTGAGGTCAGTGTAGAATCCTGACTATTTTGACCACTATTCTTGGAAATATACACATTTTGGCCTTTTCTTGAAATACACACATTTTGACCTTTTCTTGTGGCCATGAACATATTAAAGAAACTGCTGTCATTAGCTGGGTAGTAACAGTCTTGCATTTGCTTGACTCTTTTCAGCAAACAAGAAAACACAGTGTTGTCTTAACTGAAATACACTAGATGGAATTATTAAAATGTACTTTTGCCATAAAAGCTTCACTCAGCAGTTTGGTTCTAAAATGTCATTACAGAGCAGATTATTTTCATGCATATTTTACTAACATCAATATTTCTTGCTAGAGGAAGACAAAGTTATGATATTGCATAATTTCCTATTACCACGTCCCAACCTGTAGTGCACCTACAATCCTTGATTAGACTTCCAAAAAGTGCCTCTAATCATTAAATGTAATATGTTTATACATATAAATCAAAATTTAGGTATATTAATTCCTTTGGTAATAAGTCCAAATTCCTATCAGTCTGCCATTTTTTTCCATGTCTATTGATTGAAACCAAACTACATCCAGCTGATACTGGAAACGTCCTGCTGACAGAAACTGCATGCTGAGCTAAAGGTTGTTGTTGTTGTTATGTGCTGTGGAGTCGTTTCCGGCTCATAGCGACCCTGTAGGAGGGGGCTTCAAAAAGTTTGTGGAAAAATTCCTTTATCTTTTCATTCCATTTTTTCACAAACTTTTTGAAGCCATCTAGTATTTATTTGTTGCAGTGTATGGAGGAACCCTGGTAGCACATTGGTTAAATACTTGACTGCCAACCAAAAAGTCTATGGATCAAACCCACCAGCTGTTCCGTGGGAGGAAGATTTGGCAGTCTGCTTCTGTAAAAATTACAGCTTTGGCAATCATATGGGGCCATTCTACTCTGTCCTGTGGGGTTGCTGTGAGTTGGAATTGAGTTGATGACGAGTCTTTTGGTTTATGGAGACTAGGACTTTCTTTTGACCCTTTCTTCTCCTTCCCAAATGAATGTGTCCATGTCTTCCTGTGCAGCAGCATGCTAAAGCCGTAACACAGAGTCATCTAATTGACATAGCTCTCTCTCATCGAATGCACTAACCTGATAGTAGTGGGTTTGGTTTTGGTTTAAAGAACTAACTTGTCTGAGTCAAATGTAAATTATAAATGTTTGACCACAGTCAAGCAAGATGTGCTTTTGTTTTTCTGAAACAATTAATATACAACAAATGAACAGTTAAGTATTCACTGTTGATTTTACTTTTCTAAAATATTTTTACTATAACTTTTGCATTATGAAAAATGGTCAATGAAATCTATTTCTGCAATAAACCTTCTGATGTTTTCGGGAAAACTTGGCACAATTAGAAAGTAAAATAAGGGGGACATTTTGAAGCACTAAATGTTAACTCTTTTACTCATGATTTTTAAAGTCCTGTAACCCAAAATGTTAATTCATAAAAGGAAAATCTCTTTCAGAAATGCATGTAGGATAAAGGATGTTAGCTTCCAAAATTTTTTAAATGTTGTGCTAAGGCACATCACTCTAGTTTATAATGTCACACTTTAAAAAGTGGGCTTGTGTCCTAACAATCAAGTGGGTTCAGCAAACTACCTATAAGCACACATCACGCACACACTAACCCAGAGGCAGTGTAACATAGTGGCTAAGAGTTCACTGGGTTCAAACCCCAGATTTGTCACCTCTTAGAACCGGGAGTCTTGGTGTGGCGCTGTGGATCAATGCACCAGACTGCAAAGCCGTTCGAACTGCAAGATTGGCAATTCAAACCCACTAGCCACTCCTTGGAAACCCTATACAGCAAGGTTTGTTGTTGTTGTTGTTGTTAAGTGCCATCGAATCAGGGCCGACCAATAGTGACCCTGTATAGGCTTTCGGAGGAGCAGATGGTGAGCTTGAACTGCCAACCTTGCAGTTCAAATCAACTTTCAGTCCAGTGCATGAACTCATAGTGCCATACCAGGACTCCATACAGCAGGGGGGGAGCCTTTATTCTGCCAAGGGCCAGTTGGATATTTAGAACATCATTTGCAAGTCATACAAAATTATCAGTTTAAAAATAACTCAGCTATATTTGGATGGCTGGCCCTGTGGTTGCTTTGGCAGGCCAAACTAAATGATTTTGTGAGCCTTATATGACCCTCAGGCCAGAGGTCCCCTACTACTGCTATACAGGGTTGCTTTGAGTTAGATTCAGTGACATTAAGAACAACAAAGTCAATTACCAGAAATCCTGGTGTGGCACTGTAGGATAAGCACTGGATGGTAAGTTCAGTTTGAACCACAAGGTCATAAGTTCAAACCCACCTGTGGCTCCTTGGAAACCCTATGCAGGGTCACTAGGACTATGATTCAACAGCACTTCACAGAAATCAGTTACCAAGGAGTTCCTGAGCACGGGAAACAGTTTAGAGCTTTACTGTTTGCTGAAAGGTTAGCAGTTTGAACCGACCCAGAGGCACCTTGGAAGATAGACCTGGTAATCTGCTTCCAAAATGTCACAGCCTTGTTCTACTCTGAACACAGTGTCATCCCGAGTCAGAATCAACTCCACAATAACTTACAGTCCATTACCATCCGTGTGTCTGTTTACTCATCAGTAAAAGGAGGTTAACAGTTCCTTTCTGCAGGGCACTGCAAGGATTAAACTCATTACTGGGCATAAAGTGCATAGAACAGTGCCTGGCAGGTGACAGATAATGCTTACATGTTATTTTTGTACCATGATACAGAATGTTGTTAAGTGCTGTCAAGTCGATTCCGACCCATAGCAACCCTGTATAGCGTTTCTAAGGAGCAATTGGTGAGCTCCAATCACCAACCTTGTGGTTCAAACTGACCTTACAGGTCAGTGCATTAACCCACAGGGCCACACCAGAAGTCCATGATACAGAATGTTGTTGTTGCTAAGGGCAGTTCAAACAACTTCGCAGTCTGATGCACTAACATACAGTGCCACACCAGGAATCCATGAAGCAGAATACTTACCCTAAAATAACTCCTTGCTTGTTATACATAAATGGCAACAGAACAAAACATGTACTTTTTCCTCTGTAAACTAGTTTTTCAAGAATATTAACCTATACTCCAAAGCACACGAAATATAATTGCAATGTGATCAAATATTCCTGGCTTGCTTAAATAGGAAAACACAGGCATGTTTTAAAATTCTAATCATGATTTATAATTGCCAGGAGTGTACTATCTCGTCCCTGTTATTTTAGAGTTCTCAAAGCCACCATTATAAATGTAAGACTATTCCTCACACTTATCCCATACATTCCATGAAATACAGAAAGTGTGTTAAGGTATGGGTGTGTATGCTAGGATACTTTACTTTGCACCTTTTGTCATTGTAAAACATGTACTTTTATAGTCAATATCATTGAGAATATTAATGCCTTCTTTAAAAATGTTCATACTTTATTTACTCTCTGGACTGTGCACTTCCAAAACCCAGGAAGCAGATAGCATTTATCTTGCATTCGGTGCCACACTGCTTGAATACTGGAGATTTACCATGACCCAGTCCACAGGGAAAGGGGACAGCCTGACACTTAAGGAGTACTGTTAGAGGGCAGGTACTATCTTCAAAGTCTTAAGTTAATTCATCTAATTCATGAAACATCTCTTGTGAAGTAGATGTTATGTATTGCATAAATTTTTAAATAAGTAATTTTCAATTGGGTTTGTCTTTATTCTTCATATTGAGAATCTAAAAAGATATAGTTAAGTCTATGATTTAAAAAACTAAAAAGATCAAGCTCACTTCTATCAATGTTGTAATGTTAAGTGTCATCGAGTCCATTCTGACTCATAGAGACCCTGTGTAGGGTTTTCAAGGAGTGGCTGATGAGTTTGAACCACCAATCCAATCTTGTGGTTCAAACCCACCCTGCAGTCCATTACTTTATCCCACAGTGCCATGCCAGGACTTCTGCGTTATAATACACCAACTAATAGAGTATAATAGAAAGCAGACTTTAGCAAAAGGGTTTTGTACAGAGTATATTCTATGGGTTTTATTATCAGTCGTAGCAAGACACTGCATTCACCTCATGCGGTTTTCATGTAGAGACTTTAACCATGAGGCTATCTATGCAGAGTAAACAGGAGTTAAGAAAATCAAGTTTATATATAGGTCCTCGATTTATAATGCACTTGAGTTGTGACACCACACTCGACTGTTTTTTTGTACACCTTATACGTACTACATATTTAAGTGCCTCAGTTGGTTCCCACTCATAGGGACCATGTATAGGGTTTCCAAGATCAGCTGGTGAGTTTGAACTGCCGTCCTTGTAGTCCAGTGCTTTAACCTACAGCGCCACACCAGTGTTCCTACAGCATGTTCAGATGTTCACTCAAAGATGTTCAGTTTTATGATTTACATTTCATAACACTGCTGTATAGCAGGCTATGGAGTTCTGGTATGGCGCTGTGGGATAATGCATTGGACTGCGAAGTCGGTTTGAACCGCAAGGCTGGCTAACAGTTCAAACTCACCAGTCACTTCCCAGAACCCCTATCCAGGCTATGGCCTGGTTCATAATGAAGTTAGTGTCCATGTCAGGAACCCTAACTGAAAATTTGGCAATGTTGAATTCTAATGACACAAGAAGGGGGACCTTCAAAGAGTTTGTAGAAAAATCCCATTATTTTTTAATTCCATTTTCCATTAACTTTAAAAGCCCCGTCATACAACTAAACTGTATACACATACCCAGAAGCCATTAGCACTTCATTGTTGACCAAGCAGATGGTGGTAGTGCGCCGTTGAGTTGATTCCAACAAGAGAAACCCTGTATCCAGTTTCTGAGGCTGTAA
>NW_006408551.1:21792476-21807660 GCF_000296735.1 Chrysochloris asiatica | reverse complement strand
ACCTTGAGGTTAGCAGCCCGATTTATAAACCACCACACTACCAGACAGACCTAGCAAAAGAAGTCACATCACTACAAGTTCTAATTCAGAAACACTGAGGAAAGCTCTTGATATGGACGTGAAGATGATCAAGGCCTCAGATGATGAAAAGTCAGCAAAACAACTGTCTCATGTCGCCATTCTGACGATCATCGAAGATAATAGCATTATATACATGGGTTTGACAGAGAGTATGTTGTACATTGGTTTTTACCTTTGCTGCAAACACACCTATGAATGTGGTTGAGCATACCGGGCGCAAAATGATTAGAACTTAAGACACTGATGTAATATAATCCACAAAGGCAAATGTCCCATGTCCTACATCTGTGAGTGGTGGTGGTGGCTGTGTGCCTTGGAATCGGACCTGACTCATAGTGACCCTGTACAGGGTTTCCGAGGCTGTAAATCTTTACGAGACCAGAAAGCCTCATCTTTCTCCCGCAGAACAGCTGGTAGTTTCAAACTGCTGACCTTAATGTTCGCAGCCTGATTCGTAACCACTCTGTTCCTTATTTCTGTGAGCAGCAATTTTAAATGCTCATGAATGGCCATCTAAGGCGCACCCTTGATTTACATGTGCAGAAGAGTAGTGAAAATGGAAGATTGTTGGAATCATTTAGTCAAATGGACTAATGGAACACAGTCTCCACCACTCGATGTGACCAGAAATAGGTATGTTCTGTTATTACTACCAACTGCTTCAAAAGGAATCATATTAGAAGGTCCCAGGTAGAGTGGGAGATAATGTGAAACAAAACTCAATATTATAAAGAATACTACGCTTACTCATCAGAAAGACTGAAGGAACCTATGGCTCTCATTGACCTTTTGGGTCTGGAACATAATTCACCCTCCTGGCCCAATCTTCAAACAAGCAGGAGGTAAGTATACAGGGGGGCGGGGGTAAGAGAACTACACCAGTAAGGTATGTTGTTGTTATTGTTAAGTGCTATGAAATTGATTCCAACCCATAAAGATCCTATGTAGGGTTTCTTGAACCTATGTAGGTGATCTTGAACCACCGCCCTTGCAGTTAAGTGCTATGAAATTGATTCCAACCCATAAAGATCCTATGTAGGGTTTCTTGAACCTATGTAGGTGATCTTGAACCACCGCCCTTGCAGTTCAAACCAACTTTGCAGATCAGCACATTAACCCACAGCATCACCCTAGTATATGCAGCCATTCAAGATCACAATGAAAGCATTTACCTAAGGACCAACTTCAGAAGGGGTGAGACGGACAATGGAATGTAAGTAAGAACCAAGAAGTGGGATAACTTACATGGTGGGAATGAAATGAAATGAAAGATTTGTTGAATGTAAAACTGATGATCTGCTCTGTAAATCTTTACTCAAATTGTAATTTAGAGTTTCAAAAAAAGGGTTGGAGATAATTAATGGAGTGATTGGCATAAAACTGACAATTTTAACAAAGAGGCAAGGGTCAATCCATAAGATAAAGAAGCTGTTGATTTGTTGAAAACCAATTTCAGAAGAGTATTCCTATGAGTTTACTGATGATTCAACCAAAAGTGTGCAGCCTTTCTGAAAACCTGAAGAAACAGCAAGGATACTACCACAGAGTACTTCAATGCCACCAAGGGATGGTTTCCTTGCTTTAAATGCAGATTTGACTTAGATATTAACAGTAGGAAACTACCAGTGTGGAAGCTGCTGAAAAACTCAAGGATCAGCTGGTCAGGATGGAAGTGAAAGGAGAGAAGTTGTCAAAAAATTTTACAGTGGAAGAATTAGCTAGAATTTTTTCTAAACTAAATCAGGGCTTCAGTTGCTTGAAAACATGGACTCAAAAAAGGGCCATACAGACATCTCTAATTTTCTGACTAGAAACACTGTACTATTCTGAGATAATCTAGATGATCCACAACCTTCTCAAGAGGAATTAATATAAGTGACAAAATGCTGTTATCTGGATCATCGTAAGAATAAGTTTTCATCATTATCTTTTTAAGTATGTAGTACAATATATCTGCAAGTTTGTATGTAATGTTTCTAACCCTCAGACAAACAGACTGAATTTACAGATACTGAAGAAGATACTAATAATAAAAACAGGCATATCCTGTTTTATTACAATTTGCTGCTTGGCACAGGCAAAAAATGGATGTGGGGTTGGACAGTGCAAAAGGAATGTAACTTGGATAGATTTAAAACGTTTAAGCATTTAGCCCATTTTCTATGCAGTGGTAATTATTAATGTACATCTCAAAACTGTTTTCATGCGGTAAGATTCTTATGAAAATAAAGAAAAACCTACTACACTTCCATATTTAGTGTCTCTGGGTCAAAAGACACTCTTATCCTAAAAACATTTCAGGAATTAAGAGAACTTAGGATGGCAACACTTTTATCTCATGTCCTTTGGGCAGTGTTTCACTTCTCTTGTACATAAGGGGAGATGGATCACCAGATGGAACAGACTTGAAGGCACCTAGTAGGTTATACTTAAACTGATTAAAATTTTTGTATTTGTAATTTTGGGGCTTTTCAGACCTAAAAGCAACATCTATATGGATTCAAGGGAGGAAAGGGGCATGGGTTTATTTCTGGGTATAACAATCAATCTCCAACATTTCTACCTCTTTTTACACAAAGACTGCTAACTTTAACCATTGTTGGTTTATCCCTTTTTGAGTGTTTTAGAAAAATGTGCAAATGTATACTAAGGTCTAATTTCAGGCTATGTGGTTTCTCCTAGAAAGGAAGATATATCTCCCCCACCTCTTCCACTGAGCTCTTTACATGTTTTCTCAGTCATGAAAGGCTCTATCCTTTTCTGAGTTGTAGAGGTCGTCATTAATATAACAAAGCACTTAAAAAAAAAAGGTAAAAAGATAGCACTACCACTATTACTAAAGTAAAAGAAAAACAAAAACAAAAAAAACCCCTATCTGTAAAATTCCCTTTGATACAAAAGAGTATACATAGAAATACTTTTAGGAGAAAAAAAAAAAAGTTTATCAATGTTTTCTTGAAAATCCTCTTGGTTCCTTTATAGGAATAACATGTCCTTCCATGACACTAAAACATCTACATCCAATAAAAACGCAAACCTCTTGGGTTACATTTACTGTGTATTCTGCAATATACTCATTAACTTCCAAACTACAATTATCCATTAACCCACCAAATGGAGTATGTTATATCTACTCTCTCTCTCTCAGGAATTAATTTATTAATCTACCAAAAGTGATTTTAAAAACCATGCCAAAACAAGTAACACGGTCTTAAGTCTAACAATGGAGTCTTCGTATGGCATCGCAAGATAAATGTTCGGCCAAAAGGTTGGTTTAAACCACAGGGCTATTGGTTCAAACTCATTAGCTGTTCCTCGGAAACCCTATACAGGGTCACTATGAGTCAGAACCAAATAAAAGGTACTTAACAAGCCTAATTACATCACCTTTCAAGCGAATATTGTCCTATGAAGCATTATAGACTCATAAAGCAGCTTTTACCATTTTTTTATTTGAAGTAACTGAAACCACTATACTGTTGTCCAATGTAAGAGATAATATGTAGGTTACACAAAATTAAACTAGTGGTCTATGGTATTTTCAATACATAAAATTAAATGGGTTGTGGTTGTTAAGTGCCACTGAGGCAGTCTTTCCTACTCATAGCAACCCTGTTTAGGGTTTATGAGACTTTAAATCTTTTCGGGAGCAGAAACCATCTTCCTCCTGCAGACCAACTGGTGGGCTCAAACCACTGACCTTGGGGTTCACAGTTCACTACTTGTAGTATGGAATTACTACTCCATATATTAAAGTGTATTTTGATTACAGCAGTGCAATAAAAAGATAATATATGTGTTTATCACATCTGGTTTGGATTTATACGTAATGAATTATTTTGCAACTACACTGGCTATACTAGAACTCCTCTACTGAAGATACTTTCATTCATTCTAATTAAGTAGAGTTAAAATGATACAAATCAACGAGATACGCACTACATTCAAAGTTTTATTTAAATGCACAGTATAAGAAATGAACTTTTAAATCAACCAACGTGTTTGGAAAACGAAATGGCAAATAAATTAGACCTATGTAAAATACCAGGTCAACTAAATGTCCAAACTTAAAGATGCAACAGCAAGAGATTACTTTGATTCCATAGTCTTCTTTAAGAGGTTGAACTTTTTTTCAAAACATAACTTTGTCATGAACTGGTCCAGAAATCATTAGCATATGGGAATGCTTACTAACAGGGATGGTGGTCAGGAACACGTTTCCTGTAAGGATTACAAAACACACATTGAAGAAAAAAGTTAATGAAAAGCATGATTTTTAACCAAAGTTCTGTATTAATAACTACAACCATAGCTTGAATTCTAATTATATTAAAATCATTATAACCTACTTCTTTTCAACAATTCCAATTTTATTAGTATGGGGATACGGAAAAAGTTAATTCATGTTTCAGCTGATCTATCCATGTCCTGGGAAATTTCATAAATTAGTCAAGGACAGTTAATCTTAAATATAAATCACAAAATGACATGGTTTGAATGAATTCGAGATGAAAATAACTATTCAGAGGAAAACACAACAGTAAGAGACCAGACCAAAAAAAAAAAAAAGTATCATATGAAGAAAGACTCTTCCAACCCAGTAGTTTACTGGGATTGAGGGGAAGGAAAAGGGCATAGAAAGTTATCAAGCAGCTATTGCAAGGCACTCATCTGGAAAAATGAGTCCACTGGAAGTTACTAAAGATTATGAAAAAGAATTCCACAGTCTAGGAAAAGTTGAATATAACAAAATTATTTATGTTTCTTTACTTAGGAAATTTCCAATATTTAATAGACACTTAACTAAGATAGTGCTCAGCCCACATACAGTTTTACAATTTTGTATGTGTATTCCAAATGTTATTCAAAGTGCTGAGTTATTATGAAGGTTTCTGATTGTAGGTGTGTGGCCATGTGACCTTGTCCAAGTCAGAAAACCTTAGATCTTAGAATTCAAGATTTCTTTAGGATCATTCTGCTTTAAGACAATAAAAAACCTAATGACATTTCCCATCTTTGATTACACTGCTTTCAAGAAAAATGTCAACTTCTTTCATCACCAAATATTCATTTCAATATAGGAACTATTTCCTATTATTCCATCCTCCCTCCTATACCAACAACACAGATTCTCTAGATCTTTTCATCCCAGCTCTCTTTCTACTAGAGACTTAAATACCACAATTCATCCTCTCACTCCACATCCAATCACTAATTTCTATTCTTTCCTTCCTCCAACAGTTAATAGCCAGAAAGATACCATTTACAGAAGACAATGAAATGTGTGTGGCAGGATTATGCACCAATCATTTTTTGGAACTCAGTTCACTTAGAGGTATAATTTCCTAATAATGGTCCCACTCTTCTCTTCTGTCAGGAATTCTGTATGCTCCTAATCAAAACCCAAGTCCCCCACTTGTTCTCCAGGTATTTCACACCCTTAGTTATTTAGGAGATTGCTCTCCGTCTTCTGCTTCAATATTCCCTCACTCCCGTTTAAACAGACTGTTTTCTTACAGTGAGACCCACAACCCTTCTAGTTACTAATCCACTGTCTGCTCCCATTCACGCAAACTCTTTCAAAGAGCTCTACACACACTTTCTCCAATTCCCCTTTTCTGGATCTCTACTGAACCTATTCTGTCACACTTTGGCCCCCTCCACTACCGTACGCCTGTCAAGATTGCTAATGGCCTCTATGTTGCAAAATACAATTAAAAAAAAAAAAAAGTGAATTGGGTGAGGGTTTACAGGCTAGATGAGTATTCCATTCAACAATTGATAAACACTTTATTTCATCTCATTAACTGTAACCCCCAAAAGGAAATATCAGTCATCCCACTTCCTCCCTCCCTTTTCTATTCCTCTACTGCTATCCTTTCTGGACATTGTCCATGGGTAAAGGCTGCCCTTCTGATCTCAAATGGTTAATTATTCTAAGGTGTGCATATCTCCTTAGTGCTGTTAAATCGGTTCCGACTCATAATGATCCTGTATCACGTTTCCAAGAAGCAGCTGGTGAATTTGAACCACTAACCTTGGGATTAGCAGTCCAGTAATTATCCTACAGCATACCTCGACTCTGAAACCATGCAAATAAAAGGTGCTTGTGGCCCATAGAGGGGATTACACTGCCTACTAATAAAACACAGAAGGTGCAGAGTCCTTGTAGGTTGAACTATGCAAATTAGGTAGATACACGTCCTGGTGTGGCGCTACAGGATAAACACTGGACCGTTAACCAAAAGATCAGCGGTTCAAACCTACCAGCTGTTCATCAGAACAGAAACTCTATACAAGGTCGCCATGGACCCCTTAAGAGGAGTTTTGCCATCCTGTTAGGCTTAAAACAAGTCAATCCCAGAGGCTGGAGGAGAACTCTAATTACCACCAAGAAAGAAGATCCAGGAGTGGGGAGTACATCCTTTGGATCTGGTTCCTGTACTTAAAACCTCAGAAAGCAGACAGCTGTAACAGTGGAGCAGAACTGTGCAAAGCAGTGGCAAGGATGGCACAGAATTGGCAGCAGTAGAATTAGAAGACTGTCATAGATGTAATGGTGGGCTTTCACAGCCTGAGGCAGTTACAGGTGTGCTGCAGAGTGACTAATGAGAGCCTTAGGGCAGGAGTGTTGCTGTCCTGAGGAGAGTGCTCAGGTTCTTACTGGCAGAGCTAAGAGAGCTTTGTTAACACTTGCTGAAGCAAGGAGGGCAAAGGCCAGGCTGAGGGTAGAGAGGAGCCTGTCCTGCTCTACTGAGGAGCTGCAAGAGCTGTCCTGAACTAAAGAAAAGACTTTGCCAACATGCTTCCTAGTTCTGATTCCAAAGGGTAACTTGTTACATCCTTTATAAACTTGAAACCAATGAACGTGATTTGTGAGTTCTGCAAAGAATAATCTAATTCAGCAGAGAAGTAGAATGCCATTGTAGGGACAGCTGGTGTTAAAACTGGTGGAAAAAAATAACAAGGTTGGAGGGCACAGAGGTATGTTTGACCTCCTCTGATAGAGACAGTGATTCTCCTACCTCGTGAAGTTAAAGGCCCAATGCCCCCACCATGGCATTTTTATACCTGGTTGCTCTGAATACTTCCAAAAATTACTTTAATTCTGTAGTGCTCACCCTCAAACGGCTTCCCTTCCTTCTGCCAAATTCATTGTCTTGAGCACTCATGCTGTCTCCTGGCTTTAAATACCATAAATAGGCTGACAACTCTAGATTTTTAACTATAGCTCTAACTTCTCCCCCAAATGACAGACTCTCTATCCCATGGCACCCTCAACAGTTATTTTCAATGCTCAATACCAAAACTGTAATCTTCCCTTCCAAATCTCTTCCTTCAAGAACCTTCTCCATCTCAGACATGTGAAGTTCTTATTTCTAAATAAAAAACCTTTAATTATCATTAATTCTCTTTTTATCTCACATCCTATATCCAATTCATAATCAAATACTGCTGGCACTACCTTGAAAATATATCCACAAATGCCTCCTTTCTATCCACACCACTACTCCTCCCTTGGTCCAAATCACTATCCTTTCTCCTGTCTCCTCATGCACTATTAACAAACAAAACAGGTCTCTTGGTGTGGCGCTGCAGGATAATGACACACTAGGTCAATTTGAACTGCAAGGTAGGTGGGATTCAAGCCACCAGCCACAACTCGGAATCCTATACAGAGTTGCTATGGGTCAGAACCAACTCGATGACACTTTAACAATGAAAAATTGAAATTACTGATTGAATATTTAAAAGCTAAAATATTTTAACCATTTATTCATTTTTGTTTGAATTTGTTTTTAAAAGTATTTTTGGAAAAAGCTGCTCAAATAGGAATATGCAAGTAAACATGCACATTATATGCCTAAAAAAAGCTAACAAGGAAAAAGAGTAACAGGACAGAAAATAAAAACTACCAGTTCTTATTACTAGGAAACCCCAGCACCCAAGTACTTTGGTTTGTGACCTTTCTAAGCCTAGCTCTATACATGAGGGGCTTCAAATAATTCATGGAAAAAAAAAAAAAGAATTAAAAAATGACAATGTCTCACAAACTTAGAATCCCTCTCAAACGTCCTTTCATTCCTGCGAGCTATCTCATGCCACTCCACCAGAGCCCTCAGGCTTTTCTGGCTTAAATCAAAGAGCTGATTATAAAATAACTTGCATTATACTTTTATCTAGGTCAAAATGGCTCCAATCTCAATCAAATGTGTGAAGCTACCTTTACTTTTTGTTTCCTTATTAGTAATGTTTTCTAAGAGATATTTTATTTTGCCCAGTGAAATAGGTTTCTGTCAAGCCTTTGTAGAGTACGGAGTCTTAGGTGGAATCCTAAGCCCCATCCAGAAACACCTAAGGTGGGACATTTCTACTTGAAAGGACACGCAGACCAATCCAGAGTGGCAAAAACAAAAGATACTTCTGAAAAGAGAAACAAGCAGGAAAGAAATAAAAAAGACTGCTTGGCTATTGAAAGAACAAACAAGCTGTTCTCCTGGGAATCAATAGGCAGGCCATCAAGGCCCTTTAGGACAAACCACTTTCCAGGACAAACTCAAAAGATACACATGAGCAGGCTTGTAAGCTCGCTAGTGACTGCACTGGTCTACTTGTGAGTAGAACTGGGGGAAAGACAGTAATGAAGACATGGGCTGAGTTTCACCATGTTCCACAGACCCCTGTCGAAGATGACATGAGAAAAAGAGAAAGGGCTGCTTGGTCCAAAGTTAGGGGAGACTTCGGAACTCTGAGCCCATGGTCACTGACCTAGCCACTGGGAGCTAGAGATGAGAATGAAGCGTCCAGCTAATATGAAGTGAGGGGAGGCATGCAAGAACACCCAAACTTGCAGATAATACCCATTTGATCTAGCCTGGATGGCTTGATGATCAAAACTCGATTAGAGGAAGACAAAGAAGTCTGTTATAGATAACAAATGTAAATTGCTACAATTTGATGAACTTGACCTTTGTTTATGGATGTAGTTGCTCAAAATACCAAGGGAAGTAGTCTTCACATTAAGGAGCAAGCCTATCCCCTAAGTACACAGGATTGGTAGTGACAGGGAACTAATAGACATTGCCTACCTAAAACAGAGGGCTATAAAGGCATGGAGTAGCTAGCTGGCTTACAAGTTTTCAAGAGGGAGTTTAGTTTCAGAGCAAAGGGGGAAAGGTAGAATCCCCACTGAAATTTTTATCTTATCTAGATGGGGCTGGTGAAAGGAGATGGGGAGAGCATTCTTTTGATTCACTAGTGATTAACTGTCATGACTAAGTGCAATTGTCAAACTGTAAAGGTAGAAGATGTGTAACAAAAAGGGGGGAGTAGTTACTCTTACAGTCCAGGAATAGAGGACCCTAGGACCATCAGGAGGGAAAAGCATGAGCATAATGTGGAATCATAACCAGAGAAGCAATGATTCCAGAGATGGAGGCAGAAGTGATGGCATGGAGAGATAGAGCAGCTGAGGACTCTAGACTCATGGAAAAAGAAAGGTTGTGTGCTGACGGTCAGGAGGCTGGCTTGCAAAAGGTGCCCTTCGGTGGTTTAAACAATTATATATTCCTGCGTGTTTTTGTGTACATCAAAAAAAAAAAAAAAAAGAGGGAATAGAGACAAATACTGTTATCCAATGGAGGTGAGACTGTAATCAAAACACGACTGATTTGAGTGCAAAACCAATATTCTTCCATGTATACTATCCCTCAACTCACAAAGCTTAAAAAGAAAAAGAAAAATGTTTTATAAGTGCTTGACTACCTTGGCGCTGCTTTGATAATGTTGTCCACACGTAGTATCACCTCAGCTGCTTCAGCTGCACTCAGAAGGACTTGTCGCTTCACCTGGAAA
The DNA here is from genome assembly GCF_000296735.1 of Chrysochloris asiatica. NCBI lineage: Eukaryota > Metazoa > Chordata > Mammalia > Afrosoricida > Chrysochloridae > Chrysochloris > Chrysochloris asiatica. The sequence goes on along the minus strand of NW_006408551.1, from coordinate 21,797,724 downwards.
CTTTCCGTAATACCTAGCACTGCCATATCTCCAATAGTACCTTCTTTCATATCTGAAAAGGAAAGGTATTTTTAAAATGAATAAATAACTTGCTTTTAGAATTACAGTGCTAAAATCTCTCTACTGCCTTATGATAAACATTAATCCTGGCTCTTAACAAAAATCAGCTTACAACACCTACCTCAGAGCATTCCCAGGAGCCTCTAAAAGCACTCAAGAAAACATTTCAGCAAATTTAAAAGCCAACAACATTCACTAATATTAATCGAGAGAACAGTGGTGTGACACTGTATCACTTATAACACCTACTCCTCACTTACCAACTATCTTGGTATCCAATGTTTCACATTTAGTAATAAAAAACCAACAGCTGACGATTTTACACATTAAACCTGAGTTTCTTCTCCACACTCAGACCTCAGTGCCACTATGTCCATACAGCTTGCAGCTGAAGCAGTCCAGTCAGCTCTTCAGAAGGCCTCCTGCCAGTCCCACTCCCACCACTAAAGCCATAGTTACAGTCTTCTGTGTAAAAGGCAAATGAGAAAACCTATCTGAAAAGGCCTGCAAGAGAGTCCCAGGTAGAAACTGAGACCGGGGAAGTTTGTTACTACTGTTCCCCTTCACTCAAGTGCCCAGAAGAACTAAGTCCTAGAGTGAGCGGGTACATGGGAGTAATTTAAGACCTAGGAACTACTGCTGAAGCCAGCTGCCCCACCTCTTCTGTGACCCAGGCTGCTGGCACCTCTACCAAGCAGCTGGTGGCTTTGGTAGATTCTAAGCTCTCCTGTCTGCATCATGCCACTTATTTCTGTGGGATCCTCCATGGACTGTGGGGTAGCAGGTAGCTGAGACTACAGAGGGGCGGCTACAGGAAGCACAAGCAAGGGCAACAAGCAACCCTCACTGACAATTGTGACACCTGTGGCTTCACCAGTTAACAAAGCCCTAGTACCATCAATTTTGCCTCTAGTTTAACCTCCACTCCCCAAGTCAGCTTAAGTACCTTGCTGTCCAGAGAACAGTAGTGGTAGGACCATACCAACGCCAAGGGTCTGGTTCAACAGGTGCCTCTGCCTCACATAATGCCAATTTTATATAATGACCTGATCTTTGGGAAACCAAATGACGACTGGGTGTATTCACCTTCTACTTAGCTTTATTGCTATCCACCCATACATAATTATCACAAGGAGCTCTGGTCCTATTGTTGTTGTTAGGTGCCATTGAGTCAGTACTCACTCACAGCGACCCTATGCACAGCAGAACAAAACACTGCCTGATCCTGGGCCAACCTCACAATTGTTGCCATGCTTGAGCCTACTGATGCTGCCATTCTGCCAATCCATCTGGCTGGGGTCTTCCTCTTTTTCTCTGACCCTCCAGCTTACCAAACATATCCTTTCTCCAGTGATTGGTCTCTCCTGACAATATGTTCAAACTATGAGAGACAAAGTTTGGCCATCTTGGCCTCCAAAGCGCACTCTGGCTGCACTTCTTTCAACACAGATCTGTTTATTCTTTTGGCAGCCTATGGCACTTCCGATACGAATTTGGCTGCTACCCTCCAAGTCAGCAATTCGAAACTACCAGCTGTTCCGTGGGAGAAAGAGGCTTTCTGCTCCTGTAAAGATTTACAGCCTCGGAAACCCTGCACAGGGTCGCTATGAGTTGGGACTGACTCCACAGCACACCAACAACAACAACACAGTTATCATAGAAAATCTGATCACTAATAGACAAACAATCTTAAAAACTGGAAGTGAACTTAGAAGTATCTACTCAACTAGCCATCGCCTATAAGAATCCTATTTCATCATCTGACAAATCATTCTTCAGCTTTCTCTTGACCAGTCAGAGGATTAACTCCATTATAATACTGTTCCTGGTGTGGCGCTGTGGGTTAATGCACCAGACTACAAAGCTGTTTGACCTGCAAGGTCGGCAGTTCAAGTACACCAGCTGCTCCTCAGAAACACTGACTCAACGGCATATAACAATAAGACTGTTCCTATAATGTCCTGGGTAGCTTGTTATAGAAGACATTTACTAAATTTAGCCCAATTAATAAAGACTATTTAAGGATTGCTCTCTTAGAAAGAATAGCTCTAAGAGCTTAAATTGACAACAATCAACCTAAAGTACAGATGACAGAAAGCCATCAAGGCAAGCAATCAAGTTCCTTCAGGACAAACTCCCCTCTAAGACTGAAACTCAGATGGAACACACAAATAAGTCCTGTAAGCTTGCTGGCGACCACACTGGTCTATTGGTGAGTGGAATGGGGGAAGGCAGCAAGGACGTAGCCACAGAGGGCTAGAGCTGAGAGTGAAGCATCCAGCTGCTATGAAGTGAGGGGACATGCACAAGAACACCCAAACTCGCAGACAGTACCCATTTGACCTAGTCTTGATGGCTTGATAATCAGAACTACAGAAAGATTAAAAATATATATATTTTTATAAAGGAAACAGAAAAATTGCTACAATTTGATGAACCTGACCTATACTCATGGAGGTAGTAACTTCTAAATACCACAGAGAGGGAAGGAGTCTTCACATCAAGTACCAATGCTATCCCTTCTGTACACAGGGTAGTTAGGGACAGGCAACTTAGACATTGGCTACCTAAAATGAGGGGGCAATAAAGGCACGAAGTGACTGGCTTACAAGGTTTCAAGAGGGAGTTTAGTTTAAGAGTATGCAGGGAAAGAAAGAGTCCCCACTGAATAGTTTTCATCTTGTCTAGATGGGTCTGGTAAAAAGAGATGGGGCTATGATTTGTATGACTCAGTAGTGAATAATTGTTATCATATAGGAACATGTAATAATTGTGGCAGTCACAATTGTAAAGGTAGAAGTTCTGTAACAAAAACAGGGGAGTGGTTAATCTTACAGTCTAGAAACAGAGGGCCCTCAACCATCAAGGGAGAAGAGCATAAGCACAATGCGGGACCTTATCCAGAGAAGCAGCAACGCTAGAGACGGAAGCAGAGATGGGGTCATGGAGAAGGGGAACGGCTGAGGACTCTAGATTTATGGGAATAGAGCATCTAAGAGCTGGTGGCCAGGAGGCAGACTTGCACAGTGTGCCCTGTGGAGATGTAAATTGTATATGCCTAAGTGTTTTGTTTTGTTTTTAAAAAAGCTAAAGTAAGTACAGAGAAATACTGTTAACAGATGATACATGGAGGGAATTATAATCATTGTAGTGAAACAAGGTATATGATTTGTTGAATGTAAAACTAATGATCTGCCCTTTAAACTTTCACTTAATCCACAATAAAAACCTTAAAAAAATTTTTTTTTTTAATTAAAAGAAAAAACAGGTGATAAAAAAAAAAAAAAGTAGATGAAAGTAATTAAGGGGCAAGTGGTGATGAAGCAAACACGGGTAGATAGTATAATGGATTAAACTGTGTTCCCCCAGAATAGATGGAAGCGTGAGTGGCCACACTTCTCAGCGATTTGGCAGTTTTGTAATGATACCCTGATGTGACCTGATAAGATAAAACTACACAGGATTAAGGGTGGTGAGCTGCCAATACCCTTCCACCACTCCTTTGTCAGTTTGTCTTACTGTGGTGGTTGTTCTGTTGCTATGATGCTGGAAGCTGCGTCACTAGTATTTTAATGCCAGCAGGCTACCTAACCCATGGTGCACAGGTGTCTGTGGGGCTTCCAGACTAAGACAGACTAGGAAGGAGTGGCAGCTCTCTTCTAAATGGTTACTCACTGAAAACCTTATGAAGAACAGAACATTGTCTAATATAGTGTTGGAAGATGAGCACCTAAAGTTGGAAGACACTCAAAATACAACGAGGAGAAGAGCTTCCTCATCAAAGTAGAAATGAACTTAAACAACACAGATGGGCATGTACAACTCAAAGTAAGAAGCAGCCGCAAACGTCCATTAATAATGGGAACATGGAATGTATGTACTACAAAAACTGAAGTTGTCAAAACCGAAATGGAATGCATTAAGATTGATATCCTAGACATTAGTGAGCTGAAATGAACTGGTATTGACCTTTCTGAATCGGACAATCATAGGGTTTACTATGCCAGGAACAACAAATTCAATAGGAATGGTGTCACAGTCATAATCAAAAACAGCATTTCAAGATCTACTTTGGAGTATAATGCTATCTGTGATAGAATGATACCCATACATCTACAAGGAAGACCAGTTAATACTGTTGTTGATGTTAGGTGCCACTGAGTCGGTACTGACTCATAGCAACCCTATGTATGCACAACAGAATGAAACACTGCCCGGTCCTGGGCTAAACTCACAATTATTGCCATGTTTGAGCCCACTGATGCTGCCACTTTGCCAATCCATCTTGCTGGGGGTCTTCCTCTTTTTCTCTAACCCTCCACCTTACCAAACACGGTATCTCTCTCTCCAGTGACTGGTCCCTCCTGACAATATGTCCAAAGTATGAGAGATGAAGTCTGGCCACCCTGGCCTCCAAGAAGTACTCTGGCTGTACTTCTTCCAACACAGATCTAGTTTGTTCTTTTGGCAACCCATGATACTTTCAATATTCTCCTATAATACCATAACTCAAAAGCATCAATTATTCTCCTATCTTATTTATTCACTGTCCAACTTTCACATGCATATGAGGATACTGAAAATACCATAACTTGGGTCAGGCGCATCTTAGTCCTCAAGCTAACATCTTTGCTCTTCAACACTTTAAAAAGGTTTTGTGCAGCAGATTTGCCTAATGCAATATGTTCTTTGATTTCTTGGATACTGCTTCCATAAGTGTTGACAGTTGATCCAAGATAAATGAAGTCTTTGACAACTTCAATCTTTTCTCCATTTATATGGATGTTTATTGATCCAATGGCATTTTTGTTTTCTTTACATTAAGATACACTCCATACCAAAGGCTATGGTCTTTGATCCTCGTCAGTCAGTACTTTAAGTCCTCTTCACTTTCAGCAAGCAAGGTTGTATTATCTGCATATAGCAGGTTGTTAATGAGTCTTCCTCCAACCCTGATGCCATGTTTCTCTTCATATAACCCAGCTTCTCGGATTATATGCTCAGCATATGGGTTGAATAAGCATGGTGAAAAGAATACAACCCTATAGCACACCTTTTCTAATTTTAAACCATTCAGTGTTCTCATGTTCTATTACACTGGAACAGCTACAGTGACAGAAGATACATCTTCATGATGAACCTGACCTATACTCAGAGCAGTAGTTACTCTAAATACCAACAGAGAGGG
>NW_006408551.1:21749831-21791382 GCF_000296735.1 Chrysochloris asiatica | reverse complement strand
GTATGCTGAGCAAATAATCTGAGATACTGGGTTATACGAAGAATGTGACATCAGGATTGGAGGAGGATGCAGTTAACAACCTGTGATATTCAGATGATACAACTTTGCTTGCTAGAAGTAAAAAGGACTTGAAATACATACTAATGAAGGTCAAAGACTATAGCCTTCAATACGGATTGCACCCCAATGTAAAGAAAACAAAAATTCTCACAACTGGACCAATAAATAATATCATAATAAACATCCTAAGATTGAAATTATCCAAAATTTCATTTTGCTTGGATCCATAATCAACAATCATGGAAACAGCAGTAAAGAAATCTAATGACATACTGCATTTAGGCAAATCTGTTGAACAAAACCTCTTTAAAGTATTTAAAGGCAAAAATACTACTTTGAGGACTGAGTTGAGCCTGACTCTAGTCATGGTATTGTCAATCACCTCATATGCACGTGAAAGTTCAATGATAAATTAGACCATCCACAGAAGAACTGATGCATTTCAACTATTGCAAGGAATACTCAACGTACCATGGATTGACAGAAGAACAAATCTGTCTTGGGAGTACAGCCATAATGCTCCTTAGAAGTGAGGACATGTTTTCAGAAGGGACCGGTCCCTAGAGAACAACTCATGTTTGGTAAAGTGAAGGGTTATCAAAAAAAACAAAACAAAGATCCCAACAGATGGACTGACACAATGGCAGCAACATAACAATTGTTAGGATAGTGAAAGACCAAATAGTGTTTCAGTCTGCTGTGCACAGGTTCACTGTAAGTCAGAACCTACTGAAAGGCATCTAATAACAGTAACAACATGGAGTACTGTTGTGGCACTGTAGGCTAAGTACTGGACTACTAACCACAAGGTCATCAGTTCAAACCTACAGCCACTCCTTGGAAACCCTATACTGGATCACTGAGATGGAAGCAACTTGATAGGCTGTAACAGAAAACAATAACCTTAATTCCATCATAGCCTTAATGTGATGTAAGGGAATTCCCCAGGGGTGCAGCCTACAACAATTATAAGAGGTAAGAGAGATTTAAAAAAAAAAAAGAGGGAAAAGTGAGCAGATAAAAAAGGACGTAGAAGTCCTGCTGTGGTGCTGCAGGTTAATGTGCTGGATGGCAGTGTAGGTTTGAACCACAAGGTCGGCGGTTCAAACTCACCAACTGATCCTCAGACACCCTATACAGGGTTTCTATGGGTCAAAACCAACTTAATGACACTTAACAACAACAGCATCACCACTGAGAATCCTGATGTGGCGCCAAAGGATAAACACTCAACCTCAAGATCGTTTTGAACTGCAACGTCAGCAGTTCAAACTCACCAGCAGCTCCTCAGAAACCCTAACCAGGGTCGCTGTGAGTCGACACTTCACCACCACCACCAAGAAAGGGTTTGGTGCCAAGATATATGGAGATCTTCAAAGAAAGATGGGCCTACAGATGCTGAAATTAGACAATGACCGTATCCAGATCCAACAAAGAAAGATAGCATTCCTCTAGAGCTGGCTCTCTGAATTTGGACTTCTAGCCTCCTAACCTTTCAGATATTGTTTGTTAAAAGCATCCACTGGTGGTCTCATTTCTGTTATAACAGTAATAGATAATTAAGACAATAGTGAAATTATGATGCATTGTGAAGGATGTAAACAATGGCATTGAACTGCTTGTGTAGAAATTTTAAGTGGATGCATATTGCCACTAAATGTTTTTAAAATGTCAAAGACTGTAAGATTAGATGCTACCATTGATTGTAGTACATGAAAGTATCTACATATATACTGTTTATGTATTTCAGCCTTACTGTCATTATATACCAAACGATTAAGAAATCTCATAACTAGTTTCAAGTCTTTCATGGAGAACAACTTTTTGACAGTGTTGAGAAAAAAAGTAAGCAAACATCTTCCCCACAACACAAAACGGATCTAAGGGCAAAGTCACAGGAATCTTGTATAGGATTACAAGAACTCACCCAGTCCAGCTGTTTTATTGCCTTCACTGTGGGCAGCTCGGAGCTGTGCCACTAGATGTGCACTGTCATAGCCTGCATTGTCAGCTATGATGGTTGGCAACTAGGAAATGAAGAAGACAAATGGTTACTATCTATTACACTTGAAGAAAGTTATTTATGTCTAGCTGAAAGGACCGGTTTTTTTTTTCAATTACACATTTGGAAATTATGTAGTAAAAGAAAAATTCTAGTATCGATTCTGATATCAAACACGTCATTTTATAAATGCCAAAAAATAAAGTTTTCCTGTCAGAACCAAACAGGAAAAAAAAAATATTCACTTTAATAACCATCAAAACCCACAAAACTTAAATGTAGACCTCTTATTAGCATACCATTCTCAGTGCTTTAGCGTAAGACTCCATTGCAACAGCCTCTTTGCCAGGCGTTCTATTGGCAAGTTGTGTAACAGCATGAGCCATCAGCATCTCAGAACAACCTGCAAATAAAAATTCCAATAAAATAATGTCTAGCTGCCTCCCAGACACTGAATTACTGACTTCCTTTAGGATCTGTTAAACAATGTTTCAATAAGAACCACTGAAACTATTGATGATTTAAACTGTATTTTAAGAAATAATATATACTCAGTAGTTTTCAAATGCTTACCTCCTCCAAAAACTGTTCTAGAATCCTTCACAGTTTGGGCAAGAACACAAAGAGCATCATGCAGAGATCTTTCTGCTTCATCTAAGATTTGCTGAGTAGCACCACGCAGAACAATGGTGCAAGCCTCACCTAAAGTTAAGAAAATAATATTCTTATGGCCTATAAGAATTCATAAATTCACCTATTCATAAAATATAAAAGTTTGCCTTGTATTAGTACGAGGGTATCACTTATATTTGTGTTACTGAAAACCGACACGTGTCCCACTGTCTTCACTAATAATCCATGTTCATAATGATTCTAAGTTATCAAAGAAAAAACTGTGTTGAGCCTGCACTATTAACAAAGGCAAGACAAAATACAATTGAGGCTAACTTCATAAAAGGCAGAAATAAAACATAGCTCAAGAGGTAAGACTTAATAAGATACCATTAAGTAACTTTAATAACAGTTTATTTCACTTCAACATAACCTAGCAAAGATTTAGGTACCTTAACTGAGACCTAACATAATAATTGCTCACCAAGGGCTACCCCAGAAAAGTGAATGAGCTTGTCTTCTCCGATCATAACTTCCTCAATGAGTTTGCAACTTCCAAGCTTTACCAATTCTGGGTGATCAAAAGTAGAAGCAATTTCACCACCTATGAACAAGAATACACATTAATTAAGACTTCCACTTTTGGCGGTGGCAGAGGCAGAGTCAGGGATGGCAGGCTCTATGGGGGAGGGACTGAAAACCCAGAGAAGATGTTTTCACGAACAGCACCAGAACTCTGGATCTAGCATAAGGCGCAAGGGTGTTAGTTTTCCGCACACGCAAGTGAAAAAAAATCACAGTATCATGGAAAATACTGTGATTGAGGAATCGCTTGAGACACGGGACTCCCTAAATGGGCCACTCCGCTGGGATGGAGTTCAGAAGGCAGGACTACACCCAGACCGGCACAGGGAACCGGCGCTAAAAACGGTGCAGTGACATTTGCAAACAGAGGTGCGGCAGAGGGGATTCTACACATTTCTTCCTCTTCCCTGTCACGCCTTCTTTGCCCAGCCCAGACTCCTTCAGGCGAGTGGATGCACACACCCCCAACACGCAAAAAAAGTCCAGCGTTGAGCCCACAATTTTTTCCACTAAAGGATGGGAAAAAATATACCAAGCTAACTGCAACAATAAACAAGCAAGAGTGGCAATACTAATCTCTGATAAAGTAAACTTTAAGACAAAAACCAGTATAAGAGATAAAGAAGGGCACTATCTCATGATCAAAGGGTCAATTAAGCAAGACGACATAACCATAATAAATATCTATCCTCCCAATGAAACAGCACCAAGATATATGAAGCAAACCTTATTAGATTTGAAGAAAGATATAAATCTACAATTACAGTGGGAGATTTTAATACACCACTTTCGAAAAGGGACAGAACAACTAGAAAGAAACTTGACAAAGTTACAAAGGAACTACACAGCACAATCAACCAACTTGACCTCACAGATGAGCACAGAGCATTAAACCCAACAACAGCACAATATGCATTCTTCTCCAGTGCACATGGCGCATTCTCCAGAACTGATCAAGTGTTAGGTCACAAAGCAAGCCTCTATAAATTTACAAACATCAAAATACTACAAAGCATCTTTTCAGTCCACAAGGCATAAAATTAGAAATCAACAATAATAAGACCAAGGAAATAAAGTTGAATACATGGAAACTGAATTAACACCCTGCTGAAAAGTGACTGGGTAAACAAGAAATTAAACTGAATTCATAAAGTTCCTAGAAACGAGAATGTAAACACAACATACCAAAATCTACCAAAATCTTTGAGACACGGCAAAAGCAGTGCTGAGGGCAATTTATTGTGATAAATGCGCACATCCAAAAGAACCAAAATTAACACATTAACACACCATCTCCAACAATTAGAAACAGACCAACAAAGAGAACCTACAATCACCAAAAGAAAAGAAATAATAAAGATAAGAGCAGAAATAAATGAGATAGAAAACAGAAAAGCAATAGAAAGCATCAAAGGACAAGAAGCTGGTTCTTTGAAAGGATTAATAAAATTGACAAACCTAACAAAAGAGGGAGAAGACACAAATAACTCGCATTAGAAACCACATGGGTGATGTCACAACTGAACCACATGAAATCCAAAGGATAATAACAGAATACTTGAAGAGTTGTACTCCAACAAATTCAAAAACTTATAAATAAGATGGATATATACATATGACATTTCTCGACATCTGAAAAAACCAATTTCACACACTGACAACTTGAGCTCCATGGATGGGAGCTAACTTTACAGTAATAATTGGTAAGGTCAGTGCAACTCTCTCCTGAATATTTGGGGTATTTAAAACAATGCTGTTGGTAGATAGGGACAGGCAACTCAGACAATGGCGACCTAAATGAGGGGGTGATAAAAGCATGAAGTGCCTGGCTTACAAGTTTTGAAGAGGTATTTTAACAGTGTGCAGGGGAAGGTAGAGTCCCCATTGAACAGTTTCATCTTGTCTAGATGGGTCTGGTGAAAAGAGATGGGATAAAATTCTTATGATTCAGTAGTGAGTAATTGTTATGACTAATTGTGACTGTTACAACTGTAAAAGTAGAAGTTTTGTAACAGACACAGGGGAGTAGTTATCTTACAGTCCACAAACAGAGGACCCTAGGAACATCAAGGGAGAAGTGCACAAGCAAAATGTGGGACCCTATCCAGAGAGGAAGCGACGATACCAGAGGCAGAGATGAGGACATGGAGAGCAAGAGCAGCTGAGGATTCTAGACTCATGGAAAGAGAAAGACTGAGGTCTGGTGGTCAAGAAGCAGGCTTGCAAAATGTGCCCTTTGGTTGTTTAAATTATTATATATTCCTGAGTGTTTTTGTGTACATCCCCTGCCAAAAAAACCCCAGAGGGAACAGAAATAAATACTGTTGAATAATGATGCATGGAGGAGATTGTAATCATTGCAATGAAGCGATGGTGTAAAACTGATGTTATCCCATATAGACCATCACTCAATTCACAATACAACATTAAAAAATCACTGTTAAGGTTTAAACCCAAAAAGTTTTAAGTCAGGTTTCAGAAACACTTTAGATTCTGAGCTCCTTAGAATTATTTATATTCTCAGTGAGTTGCATACAGTAACACTCAAAATAGTGGTTACTTCCATTACAAATGAGAGCCTTTTTTCCATACCTGTGACAAGTGCCAGGCGTTCCACACCTGCAAAATCTGCATGCTCAATAGCCATGACACCAGCTGCGCCAAAGAGCTGTTCTGGGTAATTATAAATTAATTGCCTATAAATAAAATACACATAATCATTATGTTCAAAACTAACAACTCACCAATAAAAGGCATCCCTTTTGTGGCCTATGGGACAGTGTCCACCTACATTTTCTACCTTTAAGGTTTAGTGAGAAACTTGTATCCCAATAGTTCATACTGTCATTAGGTGGAGAGCTAGCTGTACAAGGGAACTTTGGAAATTTCATCCTATTTTTACACAAACAGCACACATATATAACTACATAAACCTGAAAAAAAAAAAAGGCCTCATTCCACCAACCCCAGCACCAGAGATTTCCTGGGACATGAATCCTGCTAATCATTCAAATGATACAAAATCTGTATTACCTAAGAAAATTTCCTTTTATCTTATTCAAAATGCCTTCTATATCTGAAAATACATGATTTCACCAAAACAGCAATGCAAAATATGGTCTTGAAATAATTAACAACAGCAAGGTAATATTTTTACCTCTCAATATACAAACATAAATTAGAACAAGTTATTTATTACGTATACAATTAAAAATTGTAAATGAACACTAACCCATCCATGCTATCATTGAAAACAGCTGATTTGGGGGTATTTTTGAATATTGCTATTGGTAACGTAATTTAGTCACACAATTCCAGAAAGCAACTTAGCAGAAAACCTTATCAATGCTGATGTCTAATTCCACCTCTGAATATCTATAGCAAGAAAGGTGTAAAAATAATTAAGGCAGTTGTAAGAGTTTTACACTGCAAAAAATACCAGTTACCTAAATAGGAAAGTGTTTACAAATCACAATTTACTAGTTATACTATGAATAGCTAATAATTTTAAGTAAAAATTATGTACTGTTAAAGCTACAAAACTTTATAGCATATAAGTTAAGTTAAAAAAAAAAAGCAAACTAAAATACCACATATAAACAGACAAAAGGTCAATATAAAGGGTTTCTGGGAGTTAAGACCTCAGATTCTGCTTCTGTTTTTCTCTTTTCCAAAATGAACACAAGCTACATTTAAAGTAATAGGGCATTGGAAAAAAAAAAAAGAAAAATTAAAGGCTAGCCAAAATGAGTATTATCAGATCCACAGGTTACATATCAGTTTTTCAGATGATGTAAAATAATTATTTTCTTCCAAAATTAACTATTACTCTTGATTTTCCCAGAGTTAACTACCACTGTTTCACTTACTGAAGTATGCTATGTCCGTTGATATTTTCACCAAAGTAATTTTTAAAAACCCTAAGATACTGACCTGACCAAAGTACACAAGGAAAGTTTATGAATATTTCATATAAATTAAAGGCCTCAAACTCTTAATACATGCCCATCTCTTCATTCTTGTTTCCTAAACTTTTTACTACTTCAAACTCACCTAATATGAAAGTAAAACTCTCTTCCAAATATATGTATTTGAAATATCACTAAAACTGCATTCATTGTCATTGCTAATATAAGCATGAAAAATATATTAACATAAAAAGAACACTAAAATTATTGTATACAAATTACTTTGTGACATTTATATAAGGAACAAAGAACAGTTCCAAAGTAACAAATAACTAATTCAATGTATTTTTAAGTCTTCATTAAAAAAAAAAACTAAGATGATTACAAATGTTAGCATAGCACACACAAACCTGTTAATAAAACAATTGATTCCATGCTTCAGAATACGCTCAACTTTCTCCTTCATTTTTTCCTTTTCTGCATGTTCTATTTCTGCAACTTTTGCTGTAGAATCAACTCTTACCCTGGAACCAAATATCTACAGAGAAAACATAAGAATATCATCACTTCTGCTCCCATAGCGTATTTCAACATTTTTATGTAAATATATAAAATGCTGTTGTTGTTATGTGCCTTGGAGTCGGTTCTAACTCATAGTGACCCTGTACAGGGTTTCCGAGGCCGTAAATCTTTACAGGAGCAGAAAGCCTCATCTTTCTCCCGCGGAACAACTGGTAGTTTCGAACTGCTGACCGTGAGGTTTGCAGCCCGATTCGTAACCACTATGCTACCAGAGCTCCTTAATATATAAAATAGTGTGTATAAATACACATTTTTTCAGTGCAACTGTTTTCCCAACCTTTCTGTTTGTGGTTGCCAGCAATTTTATCAAGAAATTTAGTTACATACCTTTATTTTGTCAGTATCCATTCCAGTATTTGCAATAAGAATTTTAGCATTTTCAATTCTCTTTGGTTGATTTACTCCAATCTTTTTATCTAACAGAAATCCTAAAACATAAAAAATGATAGTATTACATTAAGTAAATACCTCAAGAATACATCAAAAAGTTTCACAAAGCTGTCTGCTTTATCAAATCACTCTGTTCAAAGAATGATTACTATGGTCCTAGAATACAATCAGTGAAGTCATTTAAACATACATATAATAGAATATTGTGCACAAGTAATGCACATAGCATTTCAAAACCTGTTTCAGGTATATATGATACAGAAAAGTATGGACTGCAATGTAAAAATATTATGGTAACGTCCATTAACTCAAAATAAATACTAACAAGCTGTGAACTCAATATTCAGGATACTGCTAGAACTGACACACAATGGACAAATCTGACTCTAATCAAGCCCCTGCTGTTTACAAGCTTATAACCATAGGTTTTCAATTGTAAACGGGAATACCAGCAGTACCACCCTAGATCCCTACTGTGGCGATCACCTTCCATAAATATTGCTGTTGTTGTTAAGTGCCGTCAAGTGCCGTCAAGTTGGTTCCAATCCATAGCAACCCTGCATGGGGTTTCCAAAGAGCAACTGGTGCCTTAGTAGTCCAGTGCTTATCCTATAGCTCCATATCCCTATGGGGCAGTTCCATTCTGTCCTACAGGATCTCTGAGTCAGCATCAACTTGACTACAACAGGTTTCGTTTTGGTTTTATTTTTTGGGGGGTTTCGAATTGATTCATTAATGGCCAGTGCAGCAAAATCAGGATGGGCCCAAATTTTTAAAATGTGGGTCCATCAAAATAAAAGAAAAATTACAGCTTATAGCCCTAGAACAAGAAACCTTATGAATAGGGTCACTATGAGTCAAAATCTACTGTTGGTTGGGTTGGTCAAAAAGTTCATGGAAAAATGGAATTATCTTTCTGAGGCACCCTCATAAATAAATTCAACTAGTAATATCATTGGAATTGTATAACTTCCTTGAAATACATGAAAGACATATGACCTGGTGTAAAACCAGAATGCAAACAACTGGTCAGGTACAAACTGTAAAGCAATTGTTTCATTTTTATCCTGCTCTACAAGAAAATGTCTATACTTTCCACAGGTCATTTTGTGATATATTCTATGAAAATATTTTAAAGTGTCATACACTATAAGCAAAATATATTAAGAAAACAGTAGTTAACCAAAACATCATTCTTTAAGATCAACACCAAAAGTTATACACTGAACACCAAGAACCTTCAACTATATCCTAGTTCTAACTGATCTGATTTACCCAAACCCTTCCTGGCAAACACGAGTCGTTCTGGGAAAGCACTATTTTAGAATAACTGACAAAAATTTAAAATTTATCTTTATTAACTACAAATAGCATCACAGCGCTGTAAGTTAATGCGCCAGACTGCAAAGTCGGTTTGAACTGCAAGGTCAGCAGTTCAAGCTCACCAGCTGCTCCTTGAAAACCCTATACAGGGTCACTATGAGTCAGAACTGACTCCATCACACTTAACATCATGACGTAAAATTTAGAAATTATCCAAGGAAATGCTGGGATGGTGTGTGAAGATGAGACATATGTCAATGTAACAAATGGGTTAAATTAGCAAAAGTGTTTGCAATGACTTGTGTTCTTAAAGACAAGTTTTCTGGTCTTGTATAGCATCACTAATGCTAACTAGCTAAAAACAGCATTCACTTAGCATTAAGTATTTAATCAAAGCTTGCTTTTCCGTACTTAACATCTATACATACCTTCATCTAAATAGGAATCTGCCAGACTTCCTCCTAATTTCTTGATGACATGAATTGCCTCAAGATTACCAGAGCCTTTCAGTCTGAGAACAGCTTCTACGGCTAACTTTGTAAAGTGATCCTTGTGATGAGTAAGAAGTTTCGAGGATAATGTTGTTCCCGCAATGTTCATTAAATCTTGACGGAATTTAGTTTCATCAGAACTTAAAACAAACAAAAACAAACTGGTATCTGATATTGTCTGAAGACATCAACACTACTGTACTTTACAAAATTTATCCAGATATATTTATATCATAGATTTCACCCCTACTATATAAGCACTTTAAATCATATGAAAATTCAGCCTCACCGATATAATCAAAAAATGCAAATTAAAGGTATCATTCTCCCACAACCCATAAGTTACAAAAAAATAAATAAATAAAAACAAAACAAAAAGGGAAATAAGCACTATTGTGCATTTTTTGGGCAAACAATTTTTTGAAGGCTTACATTACCTTTGGACCCAGAAATAATTACACCTCTAGAAATTAAGGGTGGGGGACGGACAATGAATTAATGCTATTATTATAAAGCTAAAACTTGTCAAAAACACAAATCTCCAACTACACAGGGAAAGTACATTATACCACAGTCACATAATTAAACGTGTAATTTTATTAAAATGAACGTTGTAGATAATACTGACACCCAAAAATGTTTAACTGTTAATCAACTAGGTTAAAACCTCTCTGCAAGACAATACTAGTTTCTGTTTACCTGTTTGTTCTGATTTTATAAGCAAGACTGAAAACTCAAACTTTAACTTCAGTGTCTATCTCTGAAGGGGAAGGTGGGATTTTTATTTGAGGAAAGGAGAGGCAGCAGAGTCATGTTTGCAAATGCTTTTCATTGCTCTCTAAATTTCCTGCATGGCACATATTACAAAACAAATTTTGAATTCCTAAATAATAAGACAGCAGTATTTTGAAATACCAACCCATGATCAACTGCAGCATTCAACAGAGCTTCTCTTGCTGCCTTTGTGGCTTCTCTCCAACCACTGATGATGGTTTGTGGATGAATTTTCTTGGCAATTAGGATTTCTGCTTCCTATTAATAATTAATAAGAATCACTTGTCAATACAATTTATAATAAGCAAGAATTTGATTACTTCTGACATTCAAAGAAGCAATGGGAACAAAAAAAAATAAAAGGAGTTTGAGGTGCTCATGTATTTTCTTACCCTTAACAATTCTGCTGCTAAAACAGTAACAGAAGTAGTGCCATCACCAACTTCATCATCTTGAACCCGTGACATATCTAGAATTTAAAAAATATTAATGTATACCCAACTCTGCTTCTTAAATTACTTCATGGTAGTATAAGTCACTAAACATAACCACAACCAATCTAAATTTCATATACTTACGGCTTCCCTACCTGAAAAATTCTCTCTAGAACTTTTAGGTTTTGAATGCAGTAACTTCATCATCACTAAATATTTGACACTCCAGAAGCTTGTTATTTTAATACCAAAGACAATCAAAAGATACCAATTAATCGGAGTCCTGATTAGCACTGGGCTGCTAACCACAAGGTCAAACCCACCAGCCACTCCTCAGAAACCCTATACATGGTCGCTATGAGTCAGAACTGACTCGAAGGCACTTAACAGCAGCAAAGTAATTAAAAGAACAATCAGTTAATGTTGTTTGAGCGACCAACCTTGTGGTCCAGTGCATTTTCGTGAGCACCACACCAGGACAATGATTGTTGTTGTTAAGTGCCATCGAGTCCATTCCAACCCATAGCGACCCTAAACAGGGTTTCCGAGGCTGTAAATCTTTACAGTAGCAGAAAGTCTCATCTTTCTCCCGCAGAGCGGCTGGTAGTTTCAAACTGCTGACCTTGTGGTTCACAGCCCGATTCGTAACCACTACAATACCAAAGCTCCTTTAGGACAATGAATATAAGCCTATTAAAAAGATAAATATGTCATAATGCTATCAAACAGCTTTTCTGTAAGTTCCTCCTTCTGACCACTAGGATAGTGCTTACAAATCACAATTTACTAACTACATTATGAATAGTTCATAATTTTAAGTAAAAATATGACTTACCAACTAAAACTTTAGCTGCTGGATTGTCAACACCAATGTTTTTTAGAATAGTTGCACCATCATTGGTTACCATAAGGGAGGCATCACGTCCACTGCTTAAAAGAATCTTATCCTAAAAAAAAACAAAACACAATTTACATCTTAAAGAACAAGCTGGTCAATCAGTACTTTCATACACTGCTGCTGCTGCTGCTGCTGTGTGCCGTGGAGTCGATTCCAACTCATAGCGACCCTGTACAGGGTTTCCAAGGCTGTAAATCTTCACAGGAGCAGAAAGCCTCATCTTTCTCCCATGGAACAGCTGGTAGTTTCAAACTACTGACCTTGTAGTTTGCAGCCCGATTCGTAACCACTACGCTACCAGAGCTCCTTACTAGTGTATAAACACTCTGATGGTTATTTGGCAATATCCACTCAAAAGTTTTAAACGCACACACCCTACAACCAAGCGTTGGTACCTACCTCCTAGAAAAATTAGACTCAAAGGGAGATGTACACAATGACGTTTCAGCTCCATAATAATCAAAACAATACAAAGAAATAATCAAGCTTCAGAGATCCACACTATGTTAGAAGTTAGAAGCTACAGATACATACAAATCATTGTTCGTATAAAACAAAACATTGCTATATAAGGAAATACATATACATACCTCTAAGGTACATAAGTTTCCTCTACTACCCGAAAGTACAATATTCCTAGGAAGCCTTTTATATGCCAGAACGGCATACAGCGAAGCACAGTTACCACTAATTTATATGGGAAGTTTTTGAGCATTCCCAGACAAAAACATAACCTACCAAATTCTACCAAAGAAAACATAAAACCCAAAGTACCAATAACTTATAACGTTCACACATAATTCAAACCTATGGCAACTTGAAGCTGAGCAGATTCTGCTGCCACTCATTGAAGCAAGGTGACATAAAAGAACTGTTCAACACGCTGAGGACACCCTGATACCCAGAAGCTACACATCAAATAGTGCTGATCCTAAAGAACTTGAGTACTGGTTTGATTTTTAGTAAAGAGAATATACTCACATCCTATCTGTGATTAAAAAATTTTAAAGGTTAAAAAAAAAAAAAACATATTGTTATTACTAATCCCCCACTTAATGACTACAACAATATCAAAACTTACAAATAGGCAATTTTCCTTACCATGCCCTTGGGTCCCAAAGTGCTCTTTACCAAGTCTCCAATAGCAATGGCACCAATAAAAGAAGACTAGTGGAAAAAAACCAGAGATTGTTAGAATTAGCCAATTTTACAGTCTGAGGTGAAAGCTACAATTATTATCTTCAAAATAAATAAAAGACTCACCAGACGCGCTGTCTCCGCTCTTTCTTCATCAGCTCCCGCCTTGAAGATGTTAACAGGCGCTAGAGAAAGGGACGCCTAAAATCGGAAATCGGAAATTAAAACACGGACTTAGAATATAGACTCATTAACACTGAGACTTAGAGGCCTGTTGCTACATTCACAGTAATTCACAACATAGTTTACTTTTCAAACAAATGAAGCTCTGCATCATCAGGGTACTCATTTAGTTATTGGGGAGACTTAAAAAACGTTGTGAGGAAAGCGACTTTAAAGATTCATGTAGATGCCAGAATCAAAACGATACAGTGAAGAGCCTGGTTAAGTGTGGCAAGACTGGAGGCAGGCAGGGATTGCCACTGGCCCCCTGCGCCATTTCGCCCCTCGGCCGCGCCATCCTCCACCCCCAGGCTCCGCCCTGAAACCAGGCGGGGTCGATCTCAGCGGCCCGGCGCGCTAGAAAGTTCTCTGAGACTGCTAGGTCTGTGGGTGGGGGTGAGGTCCAGACTTCGGGGTTCTGAAGCTGTGGAGAGGTTCGACTCGGACCGAGGTGCCGGTCCTGCGACCCACTCCGCACCCGGCCGACAGGGATCCCATCGGCAGGCCTGCAGCAGGCCACACGCCAAAGCCGGCGCCATGTGCGGCGGTCCCGTGACAGACATACTGAGTACGCGGCATTAGGAGGGCAGAATAGACGGATAGGTAGCAGCGCATGGCGGAAAGCGGTAGGACAGGTACACGGGACCAAGCTCACCATGGTTCCAATGAGTTCGGAGCACACGCAAATCCCTCACAGATGGCCCCGGTAGCCAGGAGAGAACAGGGCCGGAAGTGACGCCACACGCTCTACTGCAGGGGCGGAGCCACGGCCAGTAGTCGTTTCCCGTCTGGCTGTCTACGGAGAAAGGGAGGGGGTGCCGTTTCGAGAGGAGCCTCGAGGGCCATAAACGTCACGCCGCAGGGGGCGGGGATTCCGATTGCGCTCCGCCCCTTGCGGCACCACAGACTTGGACGAGAGCCAGGAGGAATCTTAACATTTTACTAGAAGCCGGCGGATGAAAATCAAAATCTGTGAAGAACAAAGAGACTCCACGCTTGGGCGTTGCCAAAGCAACGGAGTTTCTCGCTCTCATTTTGACATATTTCTTTAATTTAAAATTTTTTTGCATGGAAAAACTATACATATGCAGTTTAAAGTGTCATATGCTAATAATAAAGAATAATTTTCCTGCTTCATTACTTTCTATGCTCAAAGGCAATCCCACTTTCAAGTTGTTTAGCTTTATTGTGTATCTGTAGTTATTTACCATCATATTCCTAAATAATACTCTTATTGCTCTTGTCATTTTAAGCATTTATTGAGTATAATGAAGTTTCTTTCCTTTTATTGAATTTTGTTTTAACTTGTTTTTGTGAATTGGTAAAGGTTTACAGAGCAAATCAGGTTTCCATTCAATAATTCATGATTACAATTCTCACAACATTACATCAATCCCACTTGCTGTGTTTCTTTCCATTATAATCCTGCTGGCCTTCTGAACTTTGTCCTTGGACAAGTGCTATCCTTTTGATCTCAAATGGTTAATTAGTCTAAGGAGTGCATTGCTGTTGTTGTTAAGTGCCATTGAGTCAAGTGCCTTACGTCGGTTCGGGCTCATACTGACCCAGTATAGGGTTTCCAAGGAGGAGCAAGCTGAGCAAGCGAGACACCAACCTTTCAACTCAAACTGACCTTATTGTCAAGTGCTTATTCTGCAGCACCACACCAGGATTCCTCCAAAAGAAGATAAAAACGCTAGATTAGAGAGGGCAGTTTTCCTAGGGAAAAAAATAACCATAATTCCCATTCATTTGCTAAGCACTTACTTAATATGCCCAACATTCTCTCAGTAATCTTCCAAACTCTGGGAGCTGGTATTGTTAGTCCCAGTTCAGGAGTCAGGAACTGAGACTCAGAGTTTCAAGGAACTTGCCCAGGTGTCACAGTGTCCCTCCCTATTATTACTATTCCCCTTACAGACTTGTCTATTGTTTGGCTGAAAATTAAGCCAAGGGGGTGAGTTCAGTTCCAAGACTGAAAGGTGACTAAGGGATTCCACCAGACTCTACCCAACTAATAAGTCTGGTTTTCTGTTTTGTTTTGGTTTATGATTTTGAACATTATTTATTGAACATAATAAAATTTTATCAAATTTTAAAACACTTAGTAATCAGACAGTGATCACACCACAGGGCAAAAGTCTTGTGAATGTTAATGGGAGCATTTATCTTTGTATTGTCGGCTCACTTTCCCGAGGCTTTACAGTGGCTTTTCCCCCCTCTCACTATTGGAGATGACAGGAGTCCTGGTGTGGCGCTGTGGGTTAATGAACTGGACTGCAAAGTTGGTTTGAACCTCAAGGTCAGCAGTAGAAGCTCACCAGCCACTCCTCAGAAACCCTGTACAGGGTCGCCATTAGTTAGAACTGACTCGACAACATTTAACAACAATTGGAGATGACAAGGAGCTCTGGTAGTATAATGTGTAAGTTACACTACTAACCACAAAGTCTGAGAATGATAAGACTTTCTGTTCCAGTAAAGATTTACAGCTTCGGACACCCTAAAAAAGGGTCTCTATGATTCCGAACCCATGGCACACCACCACCACCACCATTGGAGATGAATAGTATTGCATCATCTCATGATCTTTTCTCCCTCAAACTGCGTGGTAAGTCAACTCCTATAAAGATTTTTAGCCTAGGAAACCCTATGGGACAGTTTTCCTCTGTCCTACAGGATCACTCCACCACTCATCTGTCAGTTTGTCGCACTGTGGTGGCTTACATGTTGCTGTGATGCTGGAAGCTGTGGTATTTTGAATGCTGGCAATGTCACCCATGGTGGACAGATTTCAGCTGAGCTTCCAAACTAAGACTTGGAGGAAGGAGAGTCGGACTATAGCTGAATGTTTAGCTACTGAAAACCTTCAGAATATCAGTGAAACACCAAAGCACCAGAATATCAAACATTGAAACATGATATAGAACACTAGAATATTGTCAAATATAGTGTCTAAAGATGAGCCCCTCAGGTTGGAAGGTACTCAAAATAAAACAGGGGAAGAGCTGCCTCCTCAAAGTACAGTTGGCCGTGATGGCCTGAATGGAGTAAAGCCTACGAGACCTTCATTTACTGATGGGGCACAACTTAAAATAAGGAGAAAAAAATATTCATTAATAATACCCATTAATAATCAAAACATGGAATGTATGAGGTATTAATGCAGGAAAATTGTAAGTTGTCAAAAATGAAATGGAATGCATAAACATTAGTGAACTGAAATGGATTGGTATTGGTCATTTTGAATCTGACAGTCACATACTGGAAATGACAAATTGAAGAGGAATGATACCTCATTCATCATCCAAAAGAACATTTCAAGATCTGTCTTGAAGTATAATACTGTCTGTGTTAGTGTCATATCCATATATCTACAAGGACGACCAGTTAATACCACTATTATTTAAATTTACCGACCAACCACTACAACCAGTAATGATAAAATTGAAGAAATATACCAACATCTTCAGTCTGAAATTGATCAAATAGTCAATCAAGCTGTGTTGATAATTACTGGAGATTGGAATCCAAAGGTTGGAAACAAGAAGGATCCGTAGTTGGAAAATATGGCCTTGGTAATAGTTATAATGCTGGAGATAGCATGACAGAATTTTGCAAAACCAATAACTTCTTCATTGCAAATACCATTTTTAAGCCCCATAAAAGGCAATTATACACATGGACCTTACCAGATGGAATACACAGAAATCAAATTAACTATCTCTGGGAAGAGAAAATGGAAAAGCTCCATATCATCAGCCAAAATAAGGCCAGGGGCAGACCATGCAATAGACAATCAATTGTTCATATGTATATTCAGGCTGATGCTGAAAAAAATTAAAACTGGTCCATGAGACTCAAAATATGACCTTGGACATATCCCAAGTGAGTGTTGAGATCATCTCAAGAACAGATTTTAAGCTTTAGAAACTAATGACCAAAAATCAAAGGAAAAAGCAAAAGGTAATTAAGAAGACAAGGAAGAAATAAAAGACCAAAATGGATGTCAGAGACATTCTGAAACTTGCTCTCCAGTGTAGAGATGCTAAAGCAAATGGAAGAAATAATGAGATAAAAGAGCTGAACAGAAAATTTCAAAGGGCAGCTGGAGAAAACAAAGTCAAATATTATAAGTATGCAAAGATCTAGTTAGAAAACCCAAAGGGAAGAACATGCTCAGAATTTCTCAAGCTGAAAGAACTGAGGAAATACTTGCAGCCACCACTTTCTATACT
Source organism: Chrysochloris asiatica (assembly GCF_000296735.1). Classification (NCBI taxonomy): domain Eukaryota; kingdom Metazoa; phylum Chordata; class Mammalia; order Afrosoricida; family Chrysochloridae; genus Chrysochloris; species Chrysochloris asiatica. Next base: position 21,773,726 of record NW_006408551.1, on the reverse strand, counting down.
GAAAGACTCTTTGGGCAAAATATCAAATGATGCAGAAAGTATCAAAAGAAGATGCAAAGAATACACAGAGCCGTTGTACCAAAAGAAATGGTCAATGTTCAACAATTTCAAAAGGTAGTGTATGATCAGGAGCCAATAGCACTGAAGGAAGAAGTCCAAGGTGCATGGAAGGCATTAGCAAAGAACAAGGCTTTGGGAATTGATGGAATACAAATCGAAATCTTTCAACAAACTGATGAAGCACTGAAGGCACACACTCATCTATGCCAAGAAAATTGGAAGACAGTTACCTGGTCAACTGACTGGAAGAGATATTTGCGCCTACTCCAAAGAAATGTGAACCAACAGAACGCAGAAATCATTGGATAATATTAATATAACTTGTAAGTAAAATTTCATTAAAGATAATTTAAAAGCTGACACAGCACTGGAGATACTCATTCATCTGTGCCAAGAAATTTGGAAGACAACTATCTGGCCAATTAATGGGAAGAGATTCATATTTGTGACCATTCCAAAGGGAGGTGACATAACGGAATGTGGAAATCATCTGACAATAAATAACATTAAGATTGAATGCAAGTAAAATTTTTCTAAAGATAATTCAAAAATGCTTTAAGTGGTGCATTGATAGGGAAATGCCAGAGATCCAAGCCGGATTCAAGTGAGGACATAGGCTGAGGAATATCATTGCTAATGTCAGATGGATCTTGGCTAAAGCAGCAAATACCGAAAAGATGTTTACCTGTGCTTTATTGACTATGCAAAGGCTTTCAACTGTGTGAATCATGACAAGCTATGGACAACACTTCAGAGAATGAGTACTCCAACACTTAATTGTGCTCCTCAGGAAAAAGATGAGGCTTTCTGCCCCAGTAAAGATTTACAGTCTCAGAAATTCTATACAGAGTTGCTGTGAATTGGAGCCAACTCAATAATGCTGTTGTTGTGTTGTGAAGTGCCGTCGAGTCGGTTCCGACCCATAGCGACCCTGTACAGGGTTTCCAAGGGTGTAAATCTTTACGGGAGTAGAAAGCCTCATCTTTCTCCCGCGGAGCGGCTGGTAGTTTCGAACTGCTGACCTTAAGGTTCGCAGCCTGATTTGTAACCGCTACGCTACCAGAGCTCCTAATAATACTTAACAACAATAACAACGTAGACTATATGACCCATGCAGTCTAATAGCTTTACTATCTGGCCCTTTACAGAAAAGAAATTGCCATCTCTGGTTTACACTATCCTGAGGTCCAACATGTAAAAGAGTGTTCAGACTGGAAAAAAAACGTTCATTTAAATTGGCCAAGAATTTTCTGGGCTTTCAGGAAATGCACCTTAATTGTCAAATCCCAAATTACGCTCTGGAATGAGAAGACTCTCAATAATAAGAAACTAAAATGTCTTATTTTGAAAAGACTGCTCCATTGTGGGCATTATACACTTGGAGATATTTAGTATGTCATCTGACAGGCAAGCTTGAGGATTTGCTTGTCTGGATTTGGAGGACTGTGGGCACTGTACCCGGGGACCTTTTCATGGGGACTGGGTGGGAGGCCTTGCCACTTTGTGGAGTTGATGCCAGAGGCAACCAAGAGATGACCCCAACAACAGCATTCTGTAATATTTATTTTTGTCCTTTCCTCCTTTCCTATCTTATCCTCCTGTGCCATTCCTCCACTACTGAAGTTAAACACTCAACTTCTGAACCAAACTGCAAGAGTTTGAACTTCAACCTTCTCATTTACTAGTTTTTTAAAATCTCGGGTGGGTTCTGTTCCAGAGGTTCAAGTCAATTCACTGGAAATCATTTCAGAGTGTTCAATTTGCTGAATTTATTGGCTTACCACAACATGCCTCTTCTAGCTTTTGATGAATTTGATAGCACTTTCTATGGGATTGGTTGTAGGTCCATAGAGCTTGTGAGGTGTCAGGAATCCACGTTTCAGTGACTAACTCTGGACTCCAGGAACTCCAATCCACGTTTCAGTGACTGACTCTGAAGGCCAGGAACTCAGAAAATCCTGGGGAGGGAAACTAGATAAAGGACCAGGTGCCCATAGTCACACTAGGTATAGTGTTCATCCAGACCTGATGGTTTGCATGGTAAGGTTGGAAACCTTGGTGATATATATCACATGGAATTCTGTCATTTGGTGAAATTTGTCAATGGGAGCAGGGGACTCTAATCGTAGAGATTAGGGCCAAGATCATCCTTCAGCAAGTTAGTGAAATGATCATGACAGGATTTTGTTACTCTTAAAGTACTACATAAGTAAAAATTAGAAGTTTCTATGAAAAAAAAATTAGCATTATTAAAGTAATAAATTGCTTTAGATTATGTATGGTTTTTGTTGTTGTTGTTTTAAAGTTTACATAGCTTTGAGACCCATTTGACCATGATGTCACAAATGGAATAAAGCTTTGGGACTTCATTTACTGATGGGGTATAACTCAAAATGAGGAGAAATAGCTGCGAATATCCATTCATAGTTGGAACATGAAATGTACAAATTATGAATCTAGGAAATTTCGAAGGTGTCAAAAATGAAACGGAATACGTAAAGATCGATAGCCTAGGTATTAGTGAGTTGAAATGGACTGGTATTGGCCATTTTGAAGCTGACAATCATATGGTTTACTATGTGGGGAGTGACAAGTTGAAGAGAAATGGAGTTACATTCATCATCAAAAAGAACATTTCAAGATCTCTCTTAAATATAATTCTGTCTGTGAGAGGATAATATCCATGTCTACAAGGAAGATTAGTTAATATCACTATTATTCTAATTTATATACCAACTACTAAAGGCAGTGATGGTGAAATTGAAGAATTCTACAAACTTCTTCAGTCTGAAGTTGATCAAACATGCAATCAATTTGTATTGATAATTACTGGTGATTGGAATGCAAAGGTTGGAAACAAAGAGGAAGGCTCAGTTGATGGAAAATATAGTCTTGGTGATAGAAACAATGTTGGAGATCACATGACAGAATTTTGCAAGACCAAGGGCTAATTCACTGCCAATACTTTTTAAAAATAGTATAAAAGACAACTATACACATGGACCTCAACAGACGGCATACACAGAAATCAAATCAACTACATCTGTACATCTTTGCAGTAGAAAGCCTCATCATTCTCCCATGGAGTGGCTCACGGGCTCGAACTGCTGACGTGTGGTTTTCAGTCTATTGCTTTTCATACAGAGGCACCACACTCCCCCATCCTAGGCATTAGTGAGCTGAAATAGACAGGTATTGGCCACTTAGAAGTGGATAACAAGGTCGGTGGTTCAAGCTCACTAGCTGCTCCTGGGAAACTCTATACAGGATCACTATGAGTCGGAACAGACTCGACGGCACTTAACAACAGCATGGTTTACTGTGTTGAGAATGACAAACTGAAGAGGAATGGCATCACATTCAACGTCAAAAAGAGCATTTCAGAATCTATCTTAAAATGTAATACTTCGGTGATAGGGTAGTATCTATAAACCTAGAATGAAGACCAGTTAAAACAACTATTATTCAAATTTATGCACAAACAGCCAAAGCTAATGATGAGGAAGTGCAAGAGTTCTACCAACTTCTTCAGTCTGAAATTGATCATACACACAATCAAGGAAGCTTGATAATTACTGGTGGTTGGAATGCAGCAGTTGGAAACAAAGGAAGAATCAGTAGTTGAATAATATGGCCTTGCTGACAGAAATAATGCTGAAGACAGCATGAAAGAATTTTTCAAGACCAATTGCAAATACAGGTTTTTCAACAGAAGCAGCAAACATAAATGGAATACTCAGGAATCAATTTGACTGTATCTGTGGAAAAAGACGATGGAGAAGCTCAATTATCATCAGCCAAAACAAGGCCAGGGATCTACTGTGGTACAGACCATCAATTGCTCATATTCAAGTTCAGACTGAAGCAGAAGAAAATTAAAACCAGTCTATGAGAGCCAAATTACAACTTTGAATGTATCCCATCAGAATTTAGAGACCATCTCAGATTTAACTCATGAAAATTAATGACCAAAGACCAGAGTTGTGGGATGACATCAAGAATGTCATATATGAAGAAAGCAAAGGACATTAAAGACAGGAAAGAAAGGACAAAGTGAATGTCAGAAGCGACTCTGAAACTTGCCCCTGAACATAAAGAAGTTAAAGCAACTAGAAGAAATGATAAAGAGCTGAACAGAAAATTTCAATGGAGAGCACAAGAAAAGCAAAGTATTAACATGAAATGTGCAAAGATCTGAGGTAAGAAAACTAAAAGAGATGAACACGTTCATCATTTCTCAAGCTGAAAAAACTGAAGAAAATATTCAAGCCTAGACTTGAAATATTGAAGGGTTCTATGGGCAAATCTGCTGCACAAGACATTTTTAAAGATGTCAGCTTGAGGACTAAGGTGCACCTGACCCAAGCCATGGTATTTTCAATAACCTCATATGCACGTGAATGCTGGATAGTGAATAAAGAAGACCGTAGAAGAATTGATGCTTTTGAGTTATGGTGTTGGAGGAGAATACTGAAAGTGCCATGGGCTGCCAAAAGAACCAATCGATCTGTTTTGGAAGAAGTACAGCCAGAATGCTCCTTAGAGGCCAAGATGGCCAAACTTCGTCTCTCATGCTTTGGACATATTGTCAGGAGGGACCAGTCGCTGGAGAAGGATATCATGTTTGGTAAGGTGGAGGGTCAGAGAAAAAGAGGAAGACCTCCAATGAGATGGATTGGCCAAGTGGCAGCATCAATGGACTCAAGCATGGCAACAGTAGTGAAGCTGGCCCAGGATCGGGCAGTATTTCGTTCTGCTGTGCTTAAGGTCTCTATGAGTCGGTACCGACTCAATGGCACCTAAGAACAAAAATGGACAAAATATTGAATGGTGCTGGAAAAATCAAAAGAAGATGGGAGGATACACAGAGTCTTTGTACCAAAAAGAACTAGTCAACATTCAACAGTTTCAGAAGGTAGCATATGACCCAGAACTGATGATAATGAAGTAAGAAGTCTAAGTTGCAATAAACTCATTAGTGAAAAACAAGGCTCCATGAAGTCACAGAATATCAATTAAAATGTTTCAACAAAGTGATCCAGCCTTGGAGGCACTCACTAGTATATACCAAGAAATTTGGAAGACAGCTATCTGGCCAATCAATTGGAAATGCTCCATATTTGTATCTATTCTAAAAAAAAGGTGACCCTACAGAATGTGGAAGTTATCAGACAATATCATCAATATCCTATGCAAGTAAACTTTTACTGAAGACAATTCAAAAACTGGTTCCATCAGCACATAAACAGGGAGCTGCCAGAGATTTAAACTGGATTCAGAAGAGGACATGGAATGAAGGATATCATTGCTGATGTCTGAGAATACCAGAAATAGGTTTACTTGTATTTTATTGACTATGTAAAGACATTTAAGTGTGTGCGTCATAACAAACTATAAAGAACACTGGGAAGAATGGCAGTTCCAGAACCTTCATTGTGCCCCTGCAGAATTTGTACAGTGTTCGAACAGAACAAAGGAATATTGCATGGTTTAAAATTATGAAAGGTGAGGGCCAGGATTGTATCCTTTCGCCAGATGCATTCACTTTGTAGGCTGAGCAAGTAATTCAAGATGTTGGACTGCATGAAGAAGAATGTGACATCGGGATTGGAGGATGGCTCATTAGCAACCTGTAATATGCAGATGACACAACCTTGCTTGCTGTAAGTGAAGAGAGCCTGAAGCACTTGCTGATGAAGATCAAGGAATTCAAATCTCAGTCAGTACAGATTACAACTCAATGTAAAGAAAACAAAAATGCTCACAACTCGATCATGAAAAACATCACGATAACGAAAAAACATTCAGGTTTTCAGTGATTTCATTTTACCTGGATCCACAATTACTGCTTATGGAAGCATCAGTCAAGAAATCAAAAGACGTCTTGCATTGGGCAAATCTGCTGCGCAGGACCTCTTCAAAGTGTTTAAGAGCAAAGATGTGCTTTGAGGACTAAAGGTCGCTTGATTCAAGCCATGGTATTTTCAGTCACCTCATATGCATGTGAAAGCTGGACAATGAAAAGGAAGAAAGGAGAATAATTGATACATTTGAATCATGATGTTGGTGAAGAATGTTGAAATTTGGTCAAAAGAAAAATTCTGTCTTGGATGTTCCTTAGAAGTGAGGGTGGCAAGACTTTGGGTAATTGTCATTTATTTTGGACATGATGAGGGACCAGCCTGGAAAAGGGAATCATGCTTAGTGGAGGGTCACTGGAAAAGAGGAAGATCCTCAACAAGATGGACTGATACAGTGGCAGCAACAATGGGCTTAAACATTAACAATTGTAATGATGGTACAGACAGGGCAGTGTTTTGCTCTGTTGTTGAGTGGGGATGCTATGAATCAGAGCCCACACAATGGCACCTAACAACAACATCACCAGTCTTTCTGAATCAGGAAATAGTTAAAAACACTTTCAGTATTGACTGGGAAGTTATTTTGGGAATGAAGGTAGACTCAAAGATTGTAATTTAAACAAAACAAAAACTCCTTGTTGTCAAATTGATTCCAACTTTCAGTGACCCTGTGATTGAGTAGAACTGCTCCATAGAGTTTTCTACACTGTAATCTTCATGATAGTAAATCAGCAGGCATTTATTCTACACCACCACTAAGTGGGTTCAAACCACCAACTTTTAGGTTAGCAGCTGATTGCAAACTAATTGCACCATACCCATAGACCCTATGAAGTTATCTCAGGAGTGAGGTAGGAATAAAGACCATAGTTACATCCTGCATAATCATAACATGGAATGTAAGAAGTATGAATCTAAGAAATTTCAAAGAAAAGCACATGATCTTGGATCTTAATCAGTGTAGAACCTGAGCAAGTTACTTAACCATTTCATTTTTTTCCTACAAAATTAAGACGATAGTAGTAACTACTTCAGCTTCAAAGAGTGTCAGACACATAGTAAGCATTATAGGTGGATTAGCAAATTGGCAGCAGCACTGAGTTCAGGCGTAGCAACGATTGTGAGGTTGGCGCAGGACTGGACGGTGTTTCAATCTGTTGTGCATAAGGTTGCTAAGAGTCGATATCGACTTGATGGCACTTAACAACAACAATAACAAATGTTGGGTATGCACAGGAAGGATTCTGGACCTGACTAGTTTAAATGGGGAGTTCCATTGTAGCACTATAGGATGAGCACTGGACTGCTAACTGCAAGGTTGGTGGCTCAAACCCACCAGCCACTCTTTGGAAACACTATACAGGATCATTGAGTCGAAACTTGACTCTACAGCACTGAACGGTTTGAACGGAGCTTTGTTTTTTTCAGTTGTGAAGACTGTCATAATAAAATGAGGTACACTGAAGAGCTTTTTGTAATGTCTTTTTTTAAAATCACAACTTCATTACTGGGGAAATTGCTATTGGTAGAAACCCAGAAGTCATCTGTCAATTGGATATCTCCATATGGATGTCCCACAGACCATAATTAAGCTCCCAGTGAACCCCGTATCTTTCTCTACAAGCCATTATCCATCTAATTTGCTGCAAGGTCGGCGGTTCAAACTCACCAGCTGCTCCTCGGAAACCCTATACAGGGATGATATGGGTTGGAACTGACCCAATGGCACTTAACAACGTGGTGCTGGTGTGGCACTGTGGGATAAGAACTGGAAACCCTATACATGGTCGCTATGAGTTGGAATCGACTCGACCATGGTCGCTATGAGTTGGAATCGACTCGACGGCACTTAACAACAACAATGTGGTGCTAGTGTGGTGCTGTAGGATAAGCACTGGACTGCTAACCAGAAGGTCGGAGGCTCAAATCTCCCAGTTGCTCCTTGGAAACCTTATACAGGGTTGCTAAGACAATACTTAACAACATTGTGGTGCTATAGGATAAGCACAGGACTGCTAACCACAAGGTCAGTGGTTCAAACCCACCAGCTGCTCCTTGGAAACCTATACAGGGTTGTTAGAAGTCAGAACCAATATAACAATATATTTTTATCTTAGTGTATGGCCCAGGAATAGGCAGCATTTTGTTTTGTTGTACATAGGGTCACTATGAGTCGGTACCCACTCCATGGCACCTAAAAACACCAAACCTTTACAACTGGAAGTCATCCTTGGCTCATTTCTGTTGTTCTTCTGAGTTGTTGATTTCTCCTCTCTGAGGCACTGTTACATTGGTGGCCCTGAATAAACCACACCTCTGAAATTCACATCTTTGTTTAATCCTTTGTCCTTGAATCTGGGTCCATAATTTAACAGAAAGCAGCAGAATTGACATTTTACCAGCCCTGGGCTCAGGTTTCAAAATTTAACAGCTTCTGCTTCTGTGTTCTTGGGACCTTTAAGCAGTCGAGCAAACACACACGGAGACAGACCCTAAGAGTGGAAGAAAACCGAAGAGTTGGGCTGACAACTAGAATTGAGGTTCAAGACATACTCCAACTGAGCTGCTTCAGTCCATCTCCAGTTGTTTCAACTAGCCCAACTAAGGCCCTTTCAACTATGTCTTTCCCATTTCTTGAACTATGTTGTTTGTAGGTGCCATTGTGTTGGTTCCGATTAATAGCAACTCTGTATAAACCATTTCCAAGGCTGTGTCCTGGTGTGTGGCGTTGTAGGATAAGCAAGACTGGCGGTTCAAGCTGTTTCTTGGAAACCCGATATAGTATTGCTATGAGTCGGGACTAGACAACACCACTTTTTGCAGAAGCAGAAAGCCCATCTTTCTCCCATGGAACAGCTGTAATGGTGGACTCCACTATTGTACAGAGCCACCATGATCCCTTTTAAATCTATGTTGTGGTTAAGTGTTGTGGAATTGGTTCTGACTCATAGCAACCCTGTACAGGGTTTCCAAGGAGCTTCTTGATCTACAGCAACGTGGACATTAATAAAATGGTCGTTTTTAAGCCAAGTTTCAGAGGGGTCTGTTGTATTTGTGGTTCGCAGTTTAGTGCTGACCTTACAGCATCACACCAGTAGTCTGTTGAATAAATCATGATTAACCTACACATTCCCTCTAAAAGGCATTTATCTGCACTTGCCTCCATTTTCCAAGGGAGCTAACCAATCTCCATGTTTTATTAAAATGCCCTCTTCTTCAATTTAGTCTTCACGTTGATATCACAGTAATCTTTTAAAGCTATTATTTCCCCACTGTTTATAATCCCTCAAGCTCTCACATCCTTTAGATTAAAATGAAAGCTCCTTAGCATTTTTCTTTATTCCCTCAGCCTGTCTTTGCACTATATGCTTCAGCATATGAAACCACTTGTCACTGTTAAAAACTGTGATCTCTCTGTATCTCTTTGTAATGCTGTTCCTACTCCAGAGACAACCTCTCCCCTTCTCCGCTAACCTGGGAAGGCTCTCTTCAAAACCTCTCAGGGATTACATTCTCCAAGTTTTCATTGAAAACTCCCTATTCTGAGGCTGTTAAGACACTCTACCTTTGTGTGCCTTTATAATCACACTTCCTATATTAAGAATTTGAGATTGTTTTATAAATTCTCTTAAGGCATATAGCTAATATTCTAGAGCCATCGTCGAGAAGTTAATTCATTATATACAATGGATCTGTTAGGGCTTAATTCTTTAAGCCTTAATTCTTTAAGAGGAAGCGACTGTTCTAGACAAAAAAAATTCTTTTGAAGACAAGGACAAAAAGAAAAAGTGAAGAGTATTACCCTCAAAGGAGCTCAAATGACATCAAAATAATCCATTTATTAATATAACAGAACAAATGCCCACATTTTCCAAGATGCAATCTCTGCAGCACATCTTAACCAATTTATGAGTGGCAGACTCTGGCACAAAGTAAGCATGTGATTGATCACGTGTGGACTTGGCTATCACTGTCATTTTTAAATGATCTCATCTTGAGCTCTGGTAGTGTAGTGGTTACGAATCAGGCTGCGAACCTTAAGGCCAGTAGTTCGAAACTACTAGCTGTATCGCAGGAGAAAGATGAGGCTTTCTGCTCCCGTAAAGATATACGGCCTTGGAAACCCTGTACCGGGTGCTATGAGTCGGAACTGACTCCACGGCACCTACCCACCATCTTGAGCTGTACCCAACTAGGCTGTGTACTGCCACCCAGTGACTAAAACCAGGTTGGAGCTCTAGAGCTGAAAACTACTAGTTTGAATGAACTATAATGCTAATAATATTGAGAAATACTATGTCAAATATAATTTCATTTTGTTTTGATGATATAATCCTTAACACGTATGTTCAATCTGAAAATTGTGGCAAGGATATGACACTAAGAAAGAAAACTTCTATCAAAGTTTCAAGAAATGTGAGGAACATAAATACAATAGAACTTTAAATAGGTATCCAACCAAACTTTTATTGGGGTTTTATTGCAATCTACTTTCAGTAATCATAAGGAGAACTTTGATCAGATTTTATTTAACAAAACAGTTTTTCATGAATGCTTAAGGTCAGTGTATTGTCAGTTCAGTTTCCAGTATCAGCTTGTGTACCTCATCATGGAAATGTATGCCAGAATGACAACAGTAAGGCATTGCAAGATCCTAAACCGTCTAAGATTAAACTGTACTTTACAGATTATAATTTTTAGGCCAATAAAGTATACTAACATTCTACAATAAATAAGAAATTTAAAAATGTGTTGCTTAGCCCTTGTTTAACTAAATTCAATTATTAGCTTACTCTTTAAGTACTCCAGTTAATAAAGGTTTGATTGTACTTCAAGAACTTTGACTTTTCCAAAGATACAAAATTAGTTCTTATCTGTTATAAACAAAAATTAGGCTTAAAAGCACATTCACACTTGTCCTTAAAAGCACATTTACATCATATAGGATAACCTCTGGAGACACGGCTAAACTGGCAGAAAGAGACATAGAGACAAAAAGAACAATTGGAGGGCAATCTTCCCATTTCCACTTCCTCCAAAAAGCCACACCTGGTCTCCGTGTACAAGTTTTAATTTATTGCCATGCTACAAAATGTATGAAGTTGGCACTGATAGGGAGAAATGAGAATAAAGAGTGAAAAGGGATAGAGGGCAAATGACGTCTTTACATATACAACAAGGTTTTACTTTAACAGTGGTGAGTTTTGCCAATATTAAAAATGCAAATCAAAATTTAAAATGCTGATATGAAACAGCATTAAAAATACAATTTATGCATAGTACAGTATCACATATCTTTTATTAGATAAATATGGAATGTTTATAAAGAAATTAATCATAGGGGGTAAAATTCATATTTCATATACAATTTGGCAATGGTAGTCCCACTGTTAGACAACTTTTTATAAAAGAAAAAATTAAAAATCTAATAAGCTACCTTTATATAAAGTTGCTATATTTATGCCTTTATGTAGGAAAAAAAACCCTTAACATTTATAATGCAGATTAGGACACACAATAATCTTACAATATTATACAATGTAATGAAAATAAAAACACAACACAAAATCTGTCCTTTATAAAATGCATATTTTGCATTTAGGAATGCAAATGTGGCACACTGGTGACTACTGTACTATTAATACCAGTCTGTTCGCATCTATTCTTGCCCAATTGTCAGAATTGCAATTGAAATGATGCAACAAAAGAATTGTTATACCCCCCAAAAAACTAGGAAGTAGGGATGGGGAAAAGGGATGCAAAGAAGAGGAAAGATCAATAGGGCACTGGTTCAGGCAGAATATATTGTCGTAGGTCATAAAAGATTTGTTAATATTTCAAGCCAAAAACATTTCTATACATTCTGTTATTTCGTACCAATGCCTTTATTCAAATTTGGCAAACATCGGGGCAAGGTAATTAGTACCATATACCTCACACATCAGATATAGGAATGAGATGGCAATATATCAGTTACTTCTGTATGATGTCTTTGATGGTATGTCTATTTGCAGGAGATATATACACACACGTACACATGTATATACATATATATACACATATGTGTACATATACATACACATTATACATTGCACAAAACACTAGGACATTTTGGGTTAGAATGGATAGCACGAGGGAAAGTGGGAAGTACTTTTTAGCTTGTAAAAACCTTTATCTTGAGGCAAAAATATGGTGGCACATTATTGGGAAATTATTAAAACATAAGGCCCCTGTCCCATTTTTAATAGAACATTGTTGAGGTACATTTTTATATATTTTGCCACAGGGTTTTTTTTCCTTGGGGAGAGGGGATAACAAACACTAACTTGACTTATTCTTATAACGAACTGTGGGATCAACATTACTATTTATAAAAACAAAGATTGCTTGGCAAATTTTGTAAGTCCCTCTGTGATCTCTTCTGGCTATACATACTGGGAAGTGAAAAGCTGTTTGCTGAGTCTTCAAAAGTAAAGTGCATTATCTCGTCACTCCACAGCAGCAGGAAGTAAAGGGAACTATTTGCCAATCTTCATGGAGGGAGGGAAGGCACCATAGATTTTCATGTTAAAAGGAAGATGAAACTATGAAATCAAACAGTAAGAAAAAACACAGGTAATACCCACATCAGTTTCCAACCTTGGTCAGGGACAAATGCCATCAAGATCTACACTGATAACATAGGATACTGTTTGGAGAAAAAACATGAACAATGATTGTATTTCCAGAAACAGAAAGTGGAATCACCAAGTTTGATAACAAAATATCTCAAATTAGGTTTGCCTCAGAAATCCTGAGGCATAATGGCCACAATTAATCTTTATGTCAACAAACATCTCATTCAAAATGCACCTGGTAATTAGGAACATTCTTCCGAGAGAGCTTAATATCCAATACTAGACTACTTCAAGGACAAATAGTGTTCTAAATTACTCTTTATTGAACAGGAACACAAGTGACTTCCAGAAGACATCTAGAAATTAATGTCAGTCATATGTATCTTCCTAATACTCTTACAGTACCTACAATCAAATTCTTAGCAGACAAATTGGTCCCATTTTCATTTAAAGCACATAGTATTTAAAGCATAAAGTGTAATGATTATATTGGAGTTCCTTAAAAAATATAAAAACTAAGTGGAAGCTGAAGGAAAAGATGAAAAGCAAGAGAGAAAGATAAAAAGTATCCAATCCTGAAAATGAATAAATAGATCAACTCTTCCATTTGGAGGTGACTGCCTGTTTTCAGAAAATCATGTGCATTCATTTCACTGTAATTCTTATTCCACATTACAAAACCATCACATAAATTTGGCACAATTAGCAATCTACTCAAAAGAAAGCACATATGGAACAACATAATAAAAATGGAAACTGCACACCTTTACCACTGATATCCTTTTTTAAACAACAGCAAACTCTTTAGTAAGCACCAAGGTCACAGAAGAAAAAAAAAAATGCTATGCACATAAACCAATGGCACTGAAAATAATGAATACACTCTTAATCAATTGTTTTTGTTTTATAATATAATGGTCCTGCTCTATGGTCGTGCTAATCTATTATATTACTGTATAGGTTGGATGCTCTTTGACGGAAATGTTACATCTGGTAGAGCCAGATCATAATCTCAAACTTCCTCAAGTTTTGAGAAAACAGCAAAATATTTTGTAAGGTGACCTAACTTCTCTCTACTCAACCTTATCTTATATTCTCTAGTGTTTTGGAAACTGAAATACATTTGATTTTTCAAGAATTTTACATATGGATTCTCATCAGTTCATATAAACTTCAATTCATTCTAAATCCTTATGTATGACACAGTCTCATTGTTACAAGACTTTCACTGTACCTGCTATGCTGGCAACAAGATTAATATTCTATAGAATTTACGAGATCATCAGAGATGCAGCTGTGAGTGAAAGCAGCACAGCAGAGCTGAGGAACACTACAGTGGGCAGAGTACAACTGCAGCCATGTAACTGAGTGAATCACTGCTAAAGTGCTGGGGAGCGTGCCCACAGAGAACACACAGTACCTTTAGGGAACTTCTCATGTTACAGGTATCTTTCTATTTTTCTCTGCTGCTAAAGAGATCACCTATGGACATGAGTGAAATTAAAAATTGAGAAAATGTTCTTATCAACTTGAAAAGTAAACAGCATATAAATAAATACTGGACAAGGGCAACTCTGTTATAGAATAACAGTACGTTCCAAATGAACCTTCAAAATCATAATTTGACAAAAATGCAAACCAGACGACAATGAACATATAATCCAATCTCAAAACTATATACACACTTAGACATTTTAAATCGAAGAAGACATGAAGCAACAAAGTAAGACATCCCAAACACCAAAGGAAAAAACTGAAGGTAAATGGAAACCTAATGGCTCAAATACCTCCAGAAAACAATCTTAGTGTTAGTAATCTATAGCACAGAAATTTTCAAGAGATCATGGTTCGTATTTTCAAATGTTTTTGGATAAAGTGACCTGAGACTGACTCTTGAGCCTATTATGATTCTAATTAAGATATCTGGGCATGTCCTTCAAATGACATCATGAGATGAGTAAACAAAATCTTCTCTCCTTGCCTTTCTAGCATACCAACTGAAAACCATATTTATGGATATAGGACTCTCTAATTATGCTGACGGCAAAGGAGCTGACTGGTATCTAAGGATGTGTGGTACTAAGATTTTCTTTACCTATGTTTTGGCTCAAGTAAAAAAGCTGTTAATTAAGGAAATAAAGGATTCCTCATGTTACATGTTGGAGGCCACGTACAGTGAATAGTGAATTTATAAATACTAGTTTAAAGCCTAGAGTTCTCTGCTAGCAACGCACATTATCAAGAGGCTTTATGAAATATTTTAAATGCCAACTGTGACTTCTTAACATGACTGATATGCATAAGTCCAGAATCGTGATAAAAATCAACCAGCATGTCACTCACTTCCACTCTGGTTTTAAATAGGCACTGTGAAAATGGGAATGCTGCTGTACAATAATGAGTTGTATATAATGAAATTAGTGTTCTTTAATGAGTACCTGCTCTACATTAATTCCCTTTAGTTAAAGAAGCACATGAAATAGTCAGAAAAAAATGTCGTCAGTCTATAAAAGGAGTTAGTGTTTAGAAATAAAAATGAAGCACTTGCATCTTCATTTTTAAAAACTTCACAAAGGTGCAAACAATGTAATGCTTTTCAGGCTCACATGGGCAGATCAGTACTATTATGTCTGGTTTTCCTAGATGTACCGTCATCTCGTGGCAGTGCTTTCTGCAGATTGGACATAGCAGCAGTTCTCTCGATGTCTATCACAGCATACAGCTCTGTGCGCCTGGTAGGGGTTTGTGGAAGGGGAGTGGTCGGCGTTTTTGGAGTCTGAGGGTTGTCGGAATCGCTGCCACCTTCCAAGTCAACCTGTATATAATTGAGCTGCCTGTGTTCTAAACTTGGACGTCTGATATCAAAGTTAAAGACTGTCGCTGTACAGTCCCGACGCCTGGAATATTCTACTTTGTGAGCACTTGCTGGCACTGTTACATTCTCCGTATTTACATAGTTATGCATTGGATCTAGATTATTATGGTAGCCATTTAGAGAAGGAGTCTTTGGTCCTAAATTGTCATCTTCATCCCTACTTAACTTGCGGGCTTCCCAAACAGGAGGCAAAGATGGCAAATTTTCATAATTCAATAAAGCAGTTCTCCTCTGAGCTGAGTTGTTGATGTTCTGGGTATCTGAGGTACTGGTGGATGTCAGACGACCTCTCCTGACCCCTGAGGCACTAGGGATAGATAGCCCGTTGATATTTTCATACACTAGTTTGTTAGCAGAGGGACCATCTCTTCGTTCATCACTGTCATATCCAGTGTCCCATTCTGTGTTATTTGCTCCACTTGCACTGACTTGATCTCGTCCAAGTTGCTCCAGTTTTTCTTTTTCCATTAATTGCTTTTGAACAGGAGTTGGTCCTAAAACAAATTTGACTCCTTCGGGTTCAAGAAGAATCTGAGGGTCTCTGTCCTCTATACTACTTGGCTCCTCTGTTGGCGTGTTGCTTTCAGAAACCCTTGCCTCCAATGGGGCATGTGGGACATGCACACTTGCTCGGTTTTTCCGCTCTTCTTGTACGCCTGTAGTATTGACATAGGTATGTACCTGAAAGGAAACAAGGAAGTGAATCAGTAACTTGCTTAAAAAATAAAACAAAACAATGCCTGACCATACCAGTTAATTTTATTGATTAACCTTGTCTTAAAATGCTCTCCTACTTCAAAAGCTTTTATGCCTGTTTGGATGTTTTAACTAATAAAAAATGTATGTGTGTATGTGTGTGTTAATGTCTTCCTAAAGTGATAAAAGAATATAGCACCTTTAAAATAACACACGCAGCAAGGAGGAACACAAAAAATATTCTATAAAAAACTAGGAATAAAAATAAGGATAATCATTTTGATATTGTTCTAGAAATTCTCATCAAAGCATGTGCTATGGATTGAACTATGTTCTGCTACAAATACATATTGTTAATCTGAACTCCAACACCATAGATCTAATCCCATTTCAGGATAGGGTTTTCCTCTTTATGTTAATGAGGACTTATCAACGTAGAGCATATTTTAAATCAATTACGTTTGATATATATAAAAAGAACACATTTGGCACTGAAACAAAAAAGCACAGATGGGTAAAGGTAGATTCACATGGAGATCCTCATGAATGCCAACAAGGCGAGACAAAGATCCCCCTCTTAGACCAGACAGAAAGTACTTTTCCCTGTGGTCCTGAGCTTACCCTACAGAGCCACAACACTTCAACACTACACCATTATAATCACTGTTATACAGCAGCACATACTTACTTGTTCCTCAGCCACAAGCAAAGGATGTGTAGACTCTTCACCTACTGAAGGCAGGCGTGCACTGCCCACTGAAGGATGTCTGCTTGATGGATGAGATGAGCCATCTCCAAATGACGGATATCGGGGATATCCATTAGGTAAATTCTGAGCAGCAAACCCTGGAGCTGAAAAGTTTTTGCTTATTAGTTTAAGAAGAAAGGTAAGAAGTGGGGGTAGGGAAGAGAACAAGAATCAAATTTATACTGAGACAATTAAGGAAGGCTTATCTGGAAAGACAGCAGAAATTAGGACACAAACAGCCCCAACTCCATTTCTCCATTTATATCTGAAATAATACAAAGGTAAGTCAAGAAATATTGCTACTAGAGTTTTAGTTCATACATGCAAAGGCTCCTTCCAAAGAAAATGTGTTTAAACACATTTTTGGGATCAGTGGATGACTGCAGACAAGTTCTCTCAGTAATGCGCTTGTCTCATTAGGGTACCTTCAAAAAAAGGTCCAATCAAAACTGTAGCTTCTGAGAAGATCTGCTGGATCCTCAGTTAAATTCAAGGCAGAGAGATCAACTCAAAAAGTCATGGTGGTTTCTTTTAGAGATTCCAAAAGGAGCCATCTTGATAGATTTCTCTCAAAGGGTACAGGACTTAGTAGGAAGAAGCTTTAAGAAAATTACACTGCTGAGAAAGAGGCCAGAAAATCTGTGCTGAGGAATTTTTTCCACCATGACAATGTACCTGGCTCCTTATTTGAGGGTAGCAAGGGTTGTCCTATTAGAATTTTGTTGGGAAACCTTACCCCATCCACCCTACAAGCCTGATCTGGTCCCATCAGAAGTCTTTTTGCTCCCCATATTCAAAGAACATTTAAAAGGAACATGATCTGAGTCCCATGAGGATGCCAAAACTGCCATTTTGACATGGTGCAAATTGAAGTGTGCACAATTCTGCAAGGAAGGGTAAGAGGGATAAAAAACACCACCTTCAAAAGTGTATAAGCCTAGATGGAGGAAATATCAAGAAACAATAGCTTCATGTTCTGAGTGTGTTTAATAAAGGTTTCTAAGATTTTGCAGCAATACTTGTTGACGGCTCTGGGCTAAAAGCACACACAAAAAACCCACAAAGACAAACACCTCCACTGTGATAAATGTACCCCAAGAAAAATGCAGCATGGATAATTGCTAGACTTAACCTTAACCCTAACTAGTATATAGGTTTTTCTGTGTGGGCTTTTTGTCATAAACACTTTTTAAAAATTTGACAACCATTATACTTATGTGGGAGTCCTGGTGTGGAACTATAAGATAAATACTAGACTGCTAACTGCAAGATATACCAGTAGAGCTCCTCGGAAACCCTATAGATGGTCACTATGAGTTGGAACTGACTAGATAGGTCTGGTAGCGTAATGGTTATGAATTGGGCTGCTAATCTCAAGGTCGGCAGCTGGAAACTACCAGCTGTTTACTGGGAGAAAGATGAGGCTTTCTGCTCCCATAAAGATTTACAGCCTCGGAAAACCTGTGCAGGGTCACTATGAGTTGGAATTGACTCCATGGCACTTAACAACAAGAAGACAGCATTAAACAACACTTATGTTTGTTGTTCCACAGAACAGACCATCAATTACTCATATGCAAATTCAAACTGAAAAAAAAAAAAAGAATTTTCAAACTGAAGCTGAAGAAAATGAAAACAAGTCCACCAGAGCCAAAATATGACCTTGAATATATCCCACATGAATTTAAAGATCATCTGAGGAACAGATTTGATACATTAAACACTAAAGACCAAAGACCAGAAGAGTTGTGGGATGACATCAAGAACATCATACATTAAGAAGACAAGAAAGAAGGAAAAGGTCAAAATGGATGTCAGAAGAGACACTGAAACTTGCTCTCCAGCGTTGAGATGCTAAAAATGCTAAAGCAAACGGAAGAACTGAGGAGCTCAAAGAGCTGAACAGAAAATTTTAAAGATCAGCTCGAGAAGATAAAGCCAAATATTACAACAAAATGTGCAAAAATCTGGAATCAGAAAACCAAGAGGGAAGAACATGCTCAGCATTTCTCAAGTTGGGGGAACTGAAGAAAAAATTCAAGCCTCAACTTTCGTTATTGAAAGATTCTCTGGGCAAATTATTTAATGATGCAGAAAGCATCATGAGAAAAATGACAGAGTCACTGTACCAGAAGGAAATGGTTAATGTTCAACTGTTTCAAGAGGTAGCATATGATCAAGAGCCAATGATACTCAGGGAGGAAGTCCAAAGTGCATTGAAGGAATTGGCAAAGAACAAGGCACCAGGAATTGATGGAATAAAAATTGAAATCTTTCAAGAAAGTGAGGCGGCACAGGAGGCACTCACTCATCTCTGCCAAGAAATTAGGAAGACAACTATCTGGCTGATTGATTGGAAGAGATCCGTATTTGTGCCGATTCCAAAGAGAGGTGACCCAACGGAATGCGGAAATCATTGGACAATCTCTTTAATATCCCATGCGAGTAAACTTTTACTAAAGGTAATACAGAAATAGCTGCAAACATACATTGATAGAGAACTTCCAGAGGTTCAAGCTGGATTCAGAAGAGGCCGTGGAATGAGGGGTATCATTGCTGATGTCTGATGGATCGTGGCTAAAAGCAGAGAATATCAGAAAGATGATTACCTGTGCTTTATTAACTACGCAAAGGTTTTTGATGTGTGGATGCTATGGATTGTGACAAGCTATGGACAACATCGCAGAGTATGAGTATTCCAGAACACTTAATTGTGCTCATGAGGAATCTGTGCCTGGAACAAGAGGCAGTTGTTCGAACAGAACATGGGAACACTGAGCGGTTTAAAATTAAGAAAGGTGTGTGACAAGGATATATTCTTTCACCATACTTACTCAACCTGTATACTGAGCAAATAATCCGAGAAGCTGGGTTATATGAAGAAAAACGTGGCATCAGGATTGGAGGAAGACTCATTAACAACCTGCTATATGCAGATGATACAACCTTGCTTGCTGAAAGTGAAGAGGACTTAAAAAAAATTTACTGGTGAAGATCAAAGAGCACAGTCTTTGGTATGGATTACATCTCAATGAAAAGAAAACAAAAAATCCTCACCACTGGACCAATAAACAACATTCTTATCAACTGAGAAAAGATTGAAGTTGTCAAGGATTTCATTCTTCTTGGATCAACTATCAATGCTCACGGAAGCAGTAGTCAAGAAATCAAATGACATATTGCATTAGGCAAATGAGCTGCACAAGACCTTTTGAAAGTGTTGAAGAGCAGAGATGTCAGCTTGAGGACTAAGGTGAACCTGACTCAGGCCATGGTATTTTCAATAACCTCATATGCATGTGAAAGCTGGACAGTGAATAAGGAAGACTGTAGTAGAACTGATGCTTTTGAGTGATGGTGTTGGAGCAGAATACTCAAAGTGCCATGGGCTGTCAAAAGAACCAATAGATCTGTGTTGGAAGAAGTGCAGCCAGAGTGCTCCTTGGAGGCCAGGATGGTCAAACTTCGTCTTTCATACTTGGGACATATTGTCAGGAGGGAGCAGTCGCCGGAGAAGGATATCATGTTTGGTAAGGTGGAGGACCAGAGAAAAAGATGAAGACCTCCAATGAGATGGATTGGCCAAGTGGCAGCATCGATGGACTCAAGAGTGGCAACAGTAGTAAGGTTGGCCCAGAATCGGGCAGTGTTTTGTTCTGCTGTGCATAAGGTCGTTAGGAGTCGGTACCGACTCAATGGCACCTAACAACAACAAAGTTTGTTGTGGTTGTTAAGTGCTGTTGAGTCGATTCCGACCCATAGCAACCCTGTACAGGGTTTCCGAGGTTGTAAATCTTTTCGGGAGCAGAAAGCCTCATCTTTCTCCTGCAGAACAGCTGGTAGTTTCGAACTGCTGACCTTAAGGTTTGCAGCCCGATTCGTAACCACTACGCAATACTTAATGTTAGTCAATAGCAATTTTTGGTGTGTTACTCATAATATGACAATGAAAATGGGCACTTACTTGTAGGTGTTCGAGGTGTTCTGGGAACTTCCAATTCTGACTGATGATTATTCCTTTCTACAACTGGCTCTTCCACCACATTTATACTATTATTTTGCATAATCTCTTGTAGCATGTTGAACAATTCTTCTGCCCGAGCACACTTAAAGGCAAAGATTCCTATAAATGTAAGCCAGAAAGGGGGAAATGGTTACCACTGCTTCAAAACAGCTACAGAAGCACCTGTCAAAGGATAAATCTGCAAAGTAAGCATTTCTGTAAACCAGTGGTAAGAAATGTCTTTTAAATACGTATCTGACAAATTAATGGTATTTTTGGCTTCAAAACATAAACCCTCCCCACAAAAGTTCAAAGAATTATTTGCATTTGTCTAAGGACCCAAAGGGAGTCCTGGTATAATGTGCAAGACTGTAAAGCCATTTGAACTGCAAGGTCGGCGGTTCAAGCTCACCAGCTGCTCCTCGGAAACCCTATACTGGGTTGTTATGGGTCAGAACTGACTTGATGGCACTTAACAACAACAACAAGGGTTCAAAGAAAAGCAGATAAATACAAGACTGCCCACTTCCTCTGCTGTCTTCTGTTACAGCAGGGGGCGCACCCATCCACCATTATCAAGGTAAGCAGTTACCATTTGATAGGTCTCTTAGGTGTTTTATTTCAATTGCTGTGATAAATTTATAAGATTGGTAGTACCATTCCACTTTCATGTAGACATAATTTGAAGCCCAGCAGTGATCATGTAATTTGCCCAAGGTTATTCAGGTGGCAAATAGAAATGAACTCAACTAGATAAGTTTATTTGACTTGAAAGTTTAAGCTCTTTCCCTAACATCAAATTATACTGATAAAGTCATACAGGGTGGTTCAAAAAGTTCACTGAAAATTTCCATTATCTTTTAACACCAGTCTTCCAAAAACTTTTTGAAGCTCCCTCCTATAGCTAACTTACCAGGATTAGTAATTTCCTAAAAGATGACACCAGTCGAAATTCTTCATACAGAAAGCATGCATAATAAATGTTTATTAAATACATAGTTAACTATATCTTTTTAGGCAATCGACTTATTTAGTGAATTTTTCTTCTTTTAGGAGCAAATAAAAATATTAATTGAAGTATACTACACAGAATAACTAAGAGAACACTATTTAAAATATGACAGTGCTTGAGAAAAAAAATATATAAAGACTCTACCTACCTTGTCCAGTTTGACACCTTCGACCACTTTCAAAAGAAAAGAGATTTGAATCATAGCCATAGCGTCGCAGGCAGAGGTAGTGCCATTTTACCGAGTCCCGTTTGCGTGTGTATAAAATCAATTCTGTGTCTGTAAGTTCCATTATGCCAGAACCTAACTCATTCCCATCATCATCCACATTAATGACCTAAAAGAGAAGGTTTAATTAGTGCGAAGACAATTCTTCTAACTTGGTTGTTGTTAAATGCTGTCAAATCACTTCCGACTCTTAACGACCCTGTATAGGGTTTCCAAGGAGCAGCTAATGAGTTTGAACTGTCTAGTGCATTATCCTGCAGTGCCACACCTGGACTCCTCCAACTTGGGAGTTTTACAACTATCTTAACAATTCACCAGGGCAATGCATTCTTACTGACTGGGTCAGTTATTCACTTGAGTTAGTTGATTCATCAGGTGCATGTAATGCACATATAGCAATGCACTACCTGCTTCATAGCGAATTTACATTCTCATTAGGAGTCAAGACACACAAACAAAAAACAGCAACAGCACACAACCAAAAAACAGCAACAGCACACAACTGTTTACACTGGCAAAATACGTGAAATAGAGGATGCAAAGGCAATGAGCTGAAGGTTAAAGCTATTGGAGAAACCTTGATATAAGAGAAGCCTTGATATAAGGAAGGACTTCTGCTGGGCATCACATGTAGTTACATTTAGATAGGAAATAAGAGGGGAGGGCTGGTGGGTAAGGAGTTGTAGGACACATCATAAAGGCAAACGTTAGGCAGAAACAAATAAGATTATGTTTCAAGCAGACCAAAATAAGATCGACACAAGTTCATGCAAGGGATGGGTTTTGTACAGCAGAATTCCAAAAAAAGTCTAAAGACTAAAAATAATATTGCATTTACAGTGAACTTCTTATTGTATGACTGGAGCTAAGTAAAGTTTTTTACATGTATTTTTCTCATTTAACCCCTCATAATAATCCTAAATTGCATGACAGAATTTTGCAAGAACAATGACTTCTTCAATGCAAATACTTTTTTAAAAAACATAATAAAAGACAATTATACACATGGACCTTACTAAATGGAATACACAGAAATCAAACAGACTACATCTGTGGACAGAGACTATGGAGAAGCTCCATGCCATCAGCTAAAACAAGGCCAGGGGAAGATTGTGAAACAGACCATCAACTGCTCATATGCAAGGCTGAAGAAAATTAAAACAAATCTACGAGAGCCAAAATAAGACCTTGAGCATATCCCAACTTAATTTAGAGATCATCTGAAGAACAGATTTGATGCATTAGACACTAAAGACCGAAGACTAGAAGAGTTGTGGAATGACATCAAGAACATCATACAGGAAGAAAGCAAAATATCATTAAGAAGACAAGAAGAATGAGACCAAAATGCATGTCAGAAGAGATTCTGAAGTTTGCACTCCAGTGTAGAGATGCTAAAGCAAATGGAAGAAATGAGGACGTAAAAGAGCTGAATAGAAAATTTCAAAAGGTCAAATATTATAATGAAATGTGCAAAGAACTGAGTTAGAAAACCAAAACGGAACACACTCAGCATTCCTCAAGCTGAGGGAACTGAATACAAATTCAAGCCTCAACTTGCAATACTGAAGGATTCTATGGGCAAAATGGAGAACTGGTGTGGCGCTGTGGGTTAATGTGCCAGACTGCAAAACCATTTGAACTGCTAGGTGGTGGTTCAAATTCACCAGCTGCTTCTAGGAAACCCTACACAGGGTTGTTATGGGTCGGAATCAACTCAGCGGCACTTAACAACAACAACAACATGGGCAAAATATTGAATGATGCAGAAAGCATCAAAAGAAGATGTAAGGAATA
>NW_006408551.1:21743871-21749719 GCF_000296735.1 Chrysochloris asiatica | reverse complement strand
TGATACTGAAGGAAGAAGTCCAAGGTGCATTGAAAGCATTAGCTAAGAACAAGACACGAGGAATTGGCAGAATGAAAACTGAAATCTTTCAAACTGACAAAGCACTAGAGGTAATCACTCATCTATGCCAAGAAATTTGGAAGACAACTGCCTGGCCAACTGACTCGAAGAAATCCATATCTGTGCCCATTCCAAGGCAAGGTGATCCAATGGAATGCAGAAATCGTTGGATAATATCATTAATATCCTATGCAAGCAAAATTTGGCTAAAAATAAATTTAAAATGGCTACAACCATACTTGAATAGAGAACTTCCAGAGGGTTCAAACCAGATTCAGAAGATGACATTGAATGAGGATATCATTGTTGACGTCAGATGGATCTTAGCTGAAAGCAGAGAATGCCAGAAAGATGTCTATCTGTGCTTTAATGACTACAGAAAGGCTTTCGATTGTGTGGATCATGACAAACTATATGGACAGCATTGCAGAGAATGAGTTTTCTGGAACACTTAATTATGGTCATGAGGATACATAGACCAAGAGGCAGTTGTTTGAAAAGAACAAGGAGGAACCCTGAAATGGCTTAAAATTAAGAAAGGTGTGCACCGGAGTTGTATTCTTTCACTATATTTATTCAATCTGTATGCTGAGCAAGTAATCTGAGAAGCTGAATTATATGAAGAAAAACATGGCATCAGGATTGAAGGAAGACTGATGAACAACCTGTGATATGCAGATGATACAACCTTGTTTGTTGAAAGCGAAGAGGACTTAAAATACTTACAATGAAGATCAAAGCCCACAGCCTTCGATATGGGTTGCACCTCAACGTAAAGAAAACAAAAATCCTCACCATTGGACAAATAAATAATATCACAATAAATGGAGAAAAGATTGACGTCAGAGACTTCATTTTGCTCAGATCACCCATCAACACTTATTCAAGCCTCAGTCAAGAAATCAAAAACTTATTGCATTAGATAAATCTGCTGCACAAGACCTCTTTAAAGTGTTCAAGAGTAAAGATGTCAGTTTGAAGAGTAAGGTGTGGCTTATCCAGGCCATGGTATTTTCAATAACCTCACATGCATGTGAAAACTGTACTGTGAATAAGGAAGACCATAGAAACATTGATACATTTGAGTTATGGTGTTGGAGGATAATATTAAGAGGCCCATGGATTACCGAAAGAAGAGTGCTGGAAAAACAGCCAGAATGGTCAGACTTTGTCTTTCATACTTCAGACATATTATCAGGAGGGACCAGTCATTGGAGAAGTATGGTAGCATGTTTGGTAAAATGGAGGGTTGGATAAAGAGAGGAAGACCCCCAAATGAGATGGATTGGCACAGCGGCAGCAGTGATGGGCTCAAATGTATCAACAATTGTTGAGATTTACACAGGACTGGGCAGTGTTTCATTCTGTTGCACATAGGGTTGCTATGAGTTGGTACTGACTTGATGACATCTAACAACAACAACCCTAGATTGCAGGAAAATAAGTAATTATTTTCCACTGTTCAAAAATGGATCAAGTTTATGATAACGTAACTTGTTGAAGGTCAAAACTATGAAATAACAAGGTTATAGTAAGTCTGTTCATACTTTATAAGACTGAGGTCAGATTACCAGATACACTAGACAGCTGGATGATTAAGGATCATAGCCTTTAGTCTAATAGATAGCAAAACACCAAAGACATTTTAGTGATCAGTTTAGTGAATGATGAAAGAGGAAGACTGTCACCAGCATTTGTTTAAACAAGAAAAGGCAGAGTGGTTCAAAAGAGAAGATAAAGGGTATAAACATAAAAGTGAAGAGGTAAATTGTAGTCAGTGAAAGAAAAGACCATTCAAGCAGCAATGAGAGAGATCAATCAACTAGTTTTACTGACCTTAAACTTGTTCCGGTGGTTATCTGGGACAGTGTCTTTATCTGGACAGCTACAACAGCTACCCATGACTTCTTCAGAAGACCATGTGAGTTCTACATAAAAGTAAGTAATTTGGAAACAAATGTTAGACATAGGATACAAAGTTTACAAAACAAAGATTTTATAAATCATCTAATACATTCCCTGCACTAGTTTGATGAGAAACATAAAGTCCAACAAGGTGGACTTGTGTAAAGTTTCACAAAACCGTGGAGTTGGTTCCGACTCATAGCGACCCTGTACTGCGTTTCGGAGGCTATAAATCTTTATGGGAGCAGAAAGCCTCATCTTTCTCCCGTAGAACAGCTAGCAGTTTCAAACTGCTGACCTTGAGGTTAGCAGCATGATTCATAACCACATTACCAGAGCTCAGTGAGAGTAAGTTTCGTGAGGTGGCTATTACAGAAATCTCAAATTTTCTGTTTAATCTGCAAAGGACTGCCTATTCTAAAAATATCTTTAAAACAAAGCAATCTAAGGCCTCATAAAGCTCTAATTAAATAAAATATTTCACATAATTAACTCTTTATGACTTATCAGGCATTTCATGCCCCTCATATGTTACCAAGGTTGGGGTGCCAGACTTCTGAATTGGCAGATGTTTTGATTTTTGCTACTCATTATATTATCCTACAAGACAGGAACTCATTGGTAAGTGAAAAGAAAAGCAAACTTGGAAGAGTTTTTTTAAATTCAAACTTAAAGAGCACTTTCTCTGAAAGAGTGATCCATCAGTGTCAGCTGCTCAGAGAAGCATTCGAAAACAAGCCAAGGGTCTTGGCAATTAATAAGTAATCGGTGACGTGGTGATGTGATAGCAATTCTTTCAGTACAGTGGTTCAGGAGGAAGTCAGACTGTTCAAGAACACCGGCAATGATGTGATTATATATTTAGATGCACACAACTTGACAAAGGTAAATGATGTCACTAAAAAGTGCAGAAAATAATACTTTTGGCAAAGGATACAACAAATAAAAATTTTGCAACAATATCATAATAGCCAGTGATGTGTGTGTTTACACAAATATGTATACAGTCATTTATGGGTATGAGGGTACATATTTGTGCACAGAAAGAGGTATCTATAGAAACATGTACATACAGGTGTATATGTACATGCATATATTGTTGTTGTTGTTAGGTGTCATCGAGTTGGTGCCGACTCATAACAACCTTATGCACAGCAGAACGAAACAATGCCCGATCGTGGGCCAACCTCACTATTGTTGCCATGCTTGAGCCCACTGATGCTGCCACTTGGCCAGTCCATCTCACTGGGGGATCTTCATCTTTTTCTCTGGTCCTCCACCTTACCAAACATGATATCCTTCTCCGGTGACTGGTCCCTCCTGACAATATGTCCAAAGTATAAGAGACGAAGTTTGGCCATCCTGGCCTCCAAGGAGCACTCTGGCTACCCATATATTTATGTTTAATAAGCTACAGAGGGGGGAGATTAATGGATACTTTTTAGAGATAACCAAATTTCTCATGAGATTAGTTTTTGGGTTTGAAAACTTAGGACCACACTCTGGTGGGACAATTCAGTTAGTTGGCATAACATAGTTCATAAAGTCTGTATACCAATGTGGTGAGTAGTGCTTGGGAGTCTTAAAAGCTTGCAAGTAGCCTGTCCTACCTAAGACACAACTATTGGTTCTCTTCTCACTCAGAACAAAAGAGAAAGAAGGAAACTGAAACCGACAGGACTAATAGTCTATGTGCATGTACCCTGCCCAGAAGGACTATATGGGGCTCGGCTACCATGACCAGCCACTCTGATTAGGACCACAATAGACGGATCCTGACAGAACAAGAGAAAAATGTGAACGAGAGCTCAAATTCTTAAAAAGTCTAGATTTACTGGACTGGTGGAGGAGACTAGAGGACTCCCTGAGTCCTGTCACCTGACAGTCTCCCTGAGACTGTTGCCCTGAAATACTCTTTAAACCTTAAACTAAAATTATCCCTGGAGGTCACCTTTTAGCTAAATAATAGATTGGTTCACAAAATCTAGATTGGAACATCACTCACTGAGTAATGAGTTCCTTTAAAAAAGATACATTGTAAAAATGTAACCAATATCATGGATTAATTTGTACGGAAATTGTTAAGAGGAAACCTAATTAGCTGTGTATCCTTTCACCTTAAACACAATAAAATAAAAGATGTCTCCAATATTTCTACAGTATGATGGGCAAAACTCTATCATGGCATTTATCATATTTTACTGCACTGCTGGAGTCTAGGTGTGGCGCATTAGGACTACTAACCACAAGATCAGCAGTTCAAACCCACCAGTCACTCCTTGGAAACCCATACGGGTTTGCTAGGAATTAGAGCTGACTCAACGGCACTTAGCAATGACAACATTGCAATGTTAAGACCCTGGTGATCTTAACTGACAAAAAATGTAAGGTTGGCGGTTCAAACTCACCTAGTGGCTTCTCATACATTGTAATGTTTATCTGTTGGCATCATTCACTTCATTGTGAGCTCCCTGAAAATAGGGATCTGTCTTCTTTAATTTTCAGTGCACTAAGTATGGAGTCTTGGTGGGGTGCTGTGGGTTAATGTGCCAGACTGCAAAGTCGTTTGAACTGCAACATCAGTGGTTCAAGCTCACCAGCTGCTCTTTGGAAACCTACACCAGGTCACTATGGGTCGGAACCGACTCGATGTCACTTAACAACAACAACAAAGCATACTATTTGAAACAGCACATTCTCCAACAAGGTTTAATAAATGAATAACTTATAGAATAAGCAAAAGGCAAAAGAATAAATACCAAAGAAATAATAATAATAAAAAAAAGCAAACACAAAACGAACAGAAACATTAAAGGAAAAAAAAGGCAAGAGTGTTTCTTGAAATTACATGTCCATCCTCACCCCTGACTTGCTCATGAATGTAAAAAAGCTAGAGGACTACTACGGTGTGGCTTGTGCCTCAAAAGATGGATGCCGCAAAGAAATGTTCTTAAAAAGCTTCTCAAAAGGAACAGAGAAATCATTCTATTTGCCACCTTCACTGGCTATCTACGAGAGGGCTTCAAAAAATTCATGGAACTGTTTAATTCCATTTTTCCATAAACTTTTAAAGGCTCCTCATATTAAGATACAACTTCCTCCTAACCCCCACGTTGGTAGGGATATTACAACCTAATTGGGGACTCAAAGATTGATACTGTGTGTTTTGGATAAATTCCAAAATATTTCAAGAAAAATTAGAGTTCTTTCCCTTAAGCTCAGATGAAAGTATTTCATGAGAAATCCCTAAGCTCAGATGAAAGGTAACCAGCTATGCATGTTGAAAAATGAAACCATAAAGATGGCTAATTACCTGGATTCTAATGGAAAGGTCAGTGGTTCAAACTTACTAGCCACTCCATGGAAGGAAAAACCTGGTGATGTCTCCTATAAAGATTTCAGCTAGGAAGCCCTATGATGCAGTTCTATTCTGTCCTACAAGGCTCCAATGAGTTGAAATGGACTCAGTGATATATAACAACTAACAGCAGGGATGATAAAGAAGAAAGGAAGAGTAAGTTTCTAGACTGGTAGATGAAGAGTACGTTATCATAACCTGAGATAGGAATAAGCCACAATAGAGAGTTTAATACGTAAGTATGGGTTTGAGGGGGGAGTTAAATATTAGAACAGAGGTAATATGTATTTGATGTTATAAAAATTTAAGACACTGTTCAAGGGTAATATGAAGAACCAACCTGGAGTGGCTAGAAGAACAGAAGATACTTCTTGAAAGAAAGACCTACAGGAAAAATATAAAACAACATAGGCAGAACGACTGTTACTACAAGAACAAGCAACATGCTTGCCCAGGAAACATCAAGGCAAGTGGTCGGGTCCCCTCAGTGCAAACCCCCTTCCAAGACTAAGACTCAATGGGAAT